>NC_084994.1:51814715-51909715 GCF_963854185.1 Sardina pilchardus
GTTCTTTTCAGAAGAAGTTCTGCCCTTACCAGGGTCATTGACTGGGCCTGGAGTTGTTGAGACAAACTGGAAAGTTCATATAGAGCATCGTACATCAAGCCAAGGTCACAGAGGAACTCCTGGCTCTGTAAACGGCTTGCCATGCCACGATAATTTTTATTAGACATACTGTAGAGGTTGTGCATTTTATCCATGAAGGTTTTTTAAGAGAAAAGTCCGCACACTACAAGTCTTTGTGAAAAATAGCTTTACTGATAGCAAGCTTTCGGTCGTTAGACCTAGAAGGTCTAACGACCGAAAGCTTGCTATCAGTAAAGCTATTTTTCACAAAGACTTGTAGTGTGCAGATTCTTCTCTTAAATATCCAGTCACTCTTAATCCTGCACCTCACACGGATGAGTGGTGATTTTTTACCTTTTTGCATCCATGAAGGTTTTGAAATGGTTTATGCCATGAACTTCATCAACGACATCTGATACGGCAAGCTCTAATCTGTGGTTCATACAGTGCCATGTAAAAAGATTGGGATACCTTGCTGTCAGTCTTGTTGCCACTCCAGATTTTTAACTCAACATAACACTTGCCCCATCAGACACAAACGCAGTCCAGTTCTTTTGAAGCCACTGGTCACTGAAACCTGCACCATGCAAACAGTTCAGAAGAGCCGTCTCAATGCCCTCCGCCCTTTGGTTATCGAGTTCTACCAGATCCAGAAAGACAAATTCTGGGATTTCTCCGTCTATAGAGGCCTTTATGTTAACAATCATGGCGGATTTGTTGCTGACAGATGTTGCCTCATCTATGAGAACAGACAGCTTTGCTGAGGAGGACACTATGAGATTAACTATTTTTGTCTGCATCTCTTTGGCGATATGTTCAACTATTTTTGTCGAACTGTATCTTGAGTGCAGAGTAGAGCCCATGCCTAAACCATTCAGTTCCTGAAGCTCGATTAAGGCTGGATGGTCCACGAAAGGTCGATTGTTCTTTGCAAGGTAATATGCTGTTCTGAATATGTAATTAGTCTCTGTCAACACAGTCTCTGATGTAGCTCTAAACAGGTTACCAACCAAGTCCTGTTTCCTCTTTTCTGACAGTTCCTGAGCTATTTCATGACTCCTGGACATCTGGGGGCAATTGCTCTGTCGCTAGTTTGGAGTTTAACACGGTTTTAAACTCGGTGGTGACGCAAGAAGTCACGTGACGACTTAAGCTCCATTGCTGTGTCATATGCACCTGTGGTTTAACCTGCTGCTGCGTTTTACCTTGATCTCAATTGCTGTGTCTTCAAGGAAATTGAAATCACCCACTAGAGGGCGCATTTAATGCGTGTTAGTCTAATCTCGGAAAGGACATGGTTTTGCGGTAGACTAAACCATAGTTTGCAGGATAGCAAGATAGAGTGACAGCTTACGCTTCATAAACCGACACATACACTGACTGTTGGCTAGTTTGGACGTATTACAAAGGCTACAAGATAGCAGTTGCTTAAGTTGGCAAATGCCTAACTACAAATGTACAAAGAACGAGTAGGCCTATTCGTAAAATAGCCTAACGCACGGTAGATCGTACCATCAACCCTCGATTATGGTCTTTATTTAGGCTACTTAGGCTGTGCAAAGCAGTTCTTTGAGGCAGACTTCCAGGCAAGAGCTTTTGTTACGTGCGTTTTATTGTGAGACCAGAGAGACGTGCGTTTTGTTAGCGGCACCGGTAGGCTATTACTGTAAAAGCAGTAGTTTTCAGTTTAGTTTGGGGTTTAATTTCCTTTGGACTGTTTGGTGATGTTGCTAAATGTAGAGACTGATGGGCACTGAAATATTATTATATTTGAAGGTTCACTATTACGTTTCATGTCGTTGAAAGGGATTTCCACCCGCTGTTTGCGGGAGGCGCTTTCATTCATTCAATGACTGAATAGAATAGAATAGGCACTTTTTTCATTCCGTGAGAGAACCAACCAACCAGCGGCGCTCGGGGAGCAGTATGATTTGAAAACGTCTGCCCCTAGCTATCCGACACACTAACATGCATTTCAAAGGCATTAAAGACAGTTGTGACATTATGTAGCTTACGCCGCACAGATGCATTTTGCCTGGCTATGGTGTAGGCCTGTTTAGGCTGACAAAATACGTAGCCTAGTCCCACATGGATTCGTAAAGGCTGGAATGCGCACAGAGCCATGGAATGTGGGTTTAGTGCCCATAATTTGTCCATAGTTGGGCTGAGGTGTGGCGATTAAAAGACTTATTTTTGCTCCTCCGTGTAATGTTCTATTTAATTCGTGACAATTGATTGATTGACTGATTTAATGTTATAAATAGCATAGCCTACTGGATAAGATTTCAGATTCAGATTTCCACAAAAGTAGCCTAGACTATTTCATGATATATTTCAACATTATTTGCGTTTTATTGAAAACGCACTTTACATTTCCAAAGTGTTTTGGCACTTAGAGCGCATTTATATCATATGTCATAAAAAGTATCCCGTCAAAATCCTGAAATGCGTTAAGACTGTTGAGTTACGACTGCATCTGCTGGGGTAAAACTCAAAACAGCGTACTTCCGGCTTCCAGGCAGTTTAACCCCAGTTTAACTAGAAACCAGCTGATCCTGTCTCATTTCTGACACAGCAATCACGTTAAACTTCGTGCGCAGCTGCGTGTTAAACTCCAAAACCTCCGTTTTAAGGAGCACGGTTTTAAATCGTAGCACAGCTAGCGCAATGCTAACTGACAGAGCAATTGGCCCCTGATGTCTTCGGATTTTGTTCCTCAAGGAGGACAGGCTGTCTCTGGTGCTAGTGGAGGGCTGTATTTGGAATCTGACCCACTCTTCTGACAAACATATGCCCTTTTCAGTCATCACCCCAGTAGACTTTGCCGAGCCGCAAACTGTACAACCTGGACATTAACACATGAAAATAAGACTTTAATAATTACGTTTTGCACATCACTTACAAAACAACACAGTAAAACACACAGCCTCAACTGTACTCTGAACTGAACTCATTATGGCCTGTACAATACAAATGATTATCAGTTTTACAAATGAGTTATCAGATATTAAATACACTGAGTAATTTAAATTCAATGCAGATTTTCACATTGCCTGACATTTACCTAACTATCTGTCTTTCCAACCTAACCAGAGATGCCTCACTTTGAACTCTCTAGCCTGGCCCTCAGTCCACACAACTGGCCAAATGTCCTCATCTAGAAGAAACAGAGTTGGTGGCAATAATGTAGCATAAGACATAATCACTAAGCGTTCACACAAACACTTGCCATTTCTGAATTGGCATACTGCTGTACTACATACTGCATTTAACATGTAATTTTGTATCAAGAGAATGTGTGCTTGTTTGACTTAGTTTTGCACTCCCTTACATTTACTGAAATGAAGGCTCTGTTGTAATTAGTGCTGGATTTAGGAAAATGAATGCACATGTTCTCAATATACAACCAAAACAAATGATATTACAGTAGTACATCTAACTGCAGCATGTAGTATGCCAATACAAAAACGGCAACTGGCTCTGAGTGACTGGTCAAAGTTTCCTAAGCCTGCATGCATTTAGAGTTGTTGAAGGGAAATTCACCAAATTATTACTCAAAAACTAAAAAGAAATGAGTCAACCGTCTTCATAGTTTACTACAATGGCTAGTAGATGCACTCAGAGACGACAAATCGTCATAGGTAATCTTAACCTTCCTGGCTATATGGCTATGGCTAGTAGATGGCGCTGAAAGACGACAAATCGTCATAGGTAATCTTAACATTACTGAATCAATTTGTTGAATCTCTGAACATGGTTAAAGCGCACTAGCCTGGCTAACGCCTCCCACTTCTCAAATGAGACGTGGTCTGGCAACCAGACGTTCATTTTCTCGTATTTGAAAAAATGCCCAGATCCGTTCATTCGGCGCCACGGATGTCAATCAAATGCGTCTCTGCATAGCTCATCACGGTCTTGCTTTCTCCCCTGTTCTGTGATTGGCCCCCAACATCAGGCGAAAATGGGGGCGTTAGTTTCCAGACTGCCTTAGCAGCGTGAAAGAAATCACCGCGCAAGGCAGTATGGGAAACCCAGGCTAACAGCGCACCTAATATTGGCACAATTATTGTTGTCAATTAATACATTTGCACTAAATATAATTTACTAAATACACAATACAATACAAGGCTGACATTGTTAAGGTCAGGCAAGAGACGGTTGATAAAGCTATCATCTTTTGGTCAGGCGCTAGCTAGCATAGCAAACATGTTACAATTCTGTTAGTAGTTCACAGAACAGTGAAAATCTGCTGAAATTGGCTGACTATACAAATAAAGTTTGAGGTATTGGTCATACATTCGGTGCAGGTAAAGATATATGAACAAGGTAACCTGCTAATTTTAATATATGAGGTTTTCCACTTACCACATGTTACGCTGATGTTGTCAGAGTCTTTTTGAGCTCCGATTCCACTCGGTCCACAGTTGCTGTTCTGCTCCCAGAAACTATTGAATACACTGCTGCTGCGGTCGCAATAATGGCTCCAGCTGGGAGGGGGGGGGGGTGCGTTGTCTTATTGGATGAAGGTGATTCCATTAACTGACGTTGATTTCTTCCAGCTCATATATATATATATATATATATATATCTATGTTCCAGCTACTCATGAGCGATTGAATGATTTCAGAGGTTGTTGACACGTATCTTTGCCTATGTTTTACTGGATATACGCAAACCCACAAACTTTTTAGGTGGTTATACGGTGTATACCTGCGTATCACGTAGACTACAGACCTGAACAGTAGTTATAATCCCTAGGAGTCAGTCAGACTCAGACTGGGATCCTGAGTCTGAATGAGAGTCAGACCCAGACTGGGATCCCGAGTCTGAGTGAGAGTCAGACCAAGACTGGGATCCCAAGTCAGACCCAGACTGGGATCCCGAGTCTGAGTGAGAAGCAGACCCAGACTGAGACCCAGACTGGGATCCCGAATCTGACAATGACAAAGTCCAAGACCCCGACTCTGACCCTATATCCTTCCCCTGGCCTATGTCCTTCTCCCCCTCACCCTCCATGGAAACCTCACCCATGCCCTCCTTTCCCTTATCTGTGAAATCCTCACCCATGTCCTTTCCCTCACCCTCCATGGAAACCTCACCCATGTCCTTCTTTCCCTTATCTGTACAATCCTCACCCATGTCCTCTCCCTCACCCTCCATGGAAACCTCACCCATGTCCTTCTTTCCCTTATCTGTACAATCCTCACCCATGTCCTCTCCCTCACCCTCCATGGAAACCTCACCCATGTCCTTCTTTCCCTTATCTGTACAATCCTCACCCATGTCCTCTCCCTCACCCTCCATGGAAACCTCACCCATGTCCTTCCCTCCCTGACCCTCAGTTAGTATTTCTTCGACATCCTCCTCTCCATTTCCAGTCCTCCTCACAAGTTCCTCATCTGTATCCTTCTGATTATCCGGTTGTGCCTGTCCCTGCTCTGCTGTTTTGCCAACTGTTATTGCAAAATGCACAATTAAAAAGTTGATTTGAAAGAAATGGGTTAGGGTTAGGAACAGTATCTATTTTACTCTAATAGACATACCTTGTTTTTTTTCTGGCGGGGCTTTACTGTATCCATTAAAGCCTTTAAAGGAATACACCACCCAAAAATTAAGCCAGTCTCAGTCACCCCCAGAGTTAAAACAGTGAAAAAAAAAAACGGTTAAAATCCGTCCGGGCATTGTCCTGCTTTGGGAGCAGCGTTTTTAGCTTAGCATAGTTGCTGTAAATGAAGGGTGTCAGTAGCACGTCCTTCAAAAAAGTCTACATTTTTTTCTAAATATATCTTGGAAGCCATGTGTTAAAAACGAGTACACATCATAATGCAAAATCAAACGAGGCTATTATCTAGGCAGATATTTACTTGGAACTATATTCTGCCTCATCACAGGCGAAGCACTGCTAGATAGGCACAAGGTTCTCATGCAGCAGCACTTGAATCCCATTCCGTGAAGTTCCAGTCGAAGTTAGGAGTTTTCAAGTGCTACGTGAGACTAGCGGTGCTTCACCTGTGATGAGGCTGAATATAGTTCCAAGTAAATATCTGCCCAGGTAATAGCCTCGTTCTATTTTGCATTATGATTTGTACTTGTTATGAACACACGTCTCCCAAGATATATTTAGAAAAAAAATTAGATGTCTCGGTCACTTTTTTGGAGGACGTTCTAACTGACACCCAGCATTTACAGCAACTGTGCTAAGCTAAAGCTAAAAACGCTGCTCCCAAAGCAGGACAATGCCCGGACTGATTTTAACCGGGTTTTTTTCACTGTTCTAACTCTGGGGGTGACCGAGGCTGGCTTAATTTCATTTTTGGGTGGCGTATTCCTTTAAGATGTCAAGGCGTTTTTTCCTTGCATCTTTTGGTGTTTGTTCAGGACCAACAACATAATATTTTGATGCCGTTTTAGGATCATGGCACATTGCTTTGTTTAGGTTAGTCCTGCCTTTGGTTGAGAGGGCTTTGTCTGCCTGTAGGAGAGTAAGAGAACATTTTTACCAATGGTAACAGGTATGTATGTATGTATGTATGTATGTATGTATGTATGTATGTATGTATGTATGTATGTATGTATGTATGTATGTATGTATGTATGTATGTATGTATGTATGTATGTATGTATGTATGTATGTATGTATGTATGTACGTACGTATATCATGGATTATGTATGCTCATGCTGTTATTACAGACTAACCACTATTGATAAAGGTAACATACCCATGTTGAGATCGCTGTTCGGATATCACCGAGGGTTGGTGCCCCTGGAAGCCCAAACTCCCTCCAAACCTGTGTCACATGGACCCCTATCTTATCCATTTCCTGGTCATTTCTTGTAAAAAACAGGATCTTCGGTGCTTTATCAAAACCAGGTAAGGTTGACCTCAAGCACACAAAGGCCCTAAGGTGGTCCATCAGGTATTTGTACACCGACACCATTGCTGGGTCAAATGCCTCGAGAGTCTTATGCTCAGCTACCTGAGAACGTAAAACATTTACATTTAGAAGATCTTTTTATCTAAAGCATCTTACTCATCTGTTAATGACAGGGACAGTGCCCATGGAACAATTGGAGTTGTTGTTGGGGGCAGCCGTGGCCTACTGGTTAGCGCTTCGGACTTGTAACCGGAGGCGGAGGGTTGAAATGGGCACGGCTGAAGTGCCCTTGAGCAAGGCACCTAACCCCTCACTGCTCCCCGAGCACCGCTGTTGTTGCAGGCGGCTCACTGCACTGGGATTAGTGTGTGCTTCACCTCACTGTGTGCTGTATGTTTCACTGATTCATGGATTGGGATAAATAAATAGACAAAATTTCCCTCAAGGGATCAAAAGAGTATATATATTTATACTTATACAGTTGCAGGTTTGAGTCCTGCTCTTGAATTTCCCCTTGGGGATCAATAAAGTATCTATCTATCTATCTATCTATCTATCTATCTATCTATCTATCTATCTATCTATCTATCTATCTATCTATCTATCTATCTATCTATCTATCTATCTATCTATCTATCTATCTATCTATCTATCTATCTATCTATCTATCTATCTGACCCCATTGAGGGGTCCTTGAGCCTCTGCCACTTGTGTATGAATATGTGTATGAATGGGTGAATGTGAAGCAGACATTATAAAGCACTTATACTTACTCTGATTGTGAAGGACTTTTTATAAGGCTGGGCATTCATCACGTCATCTGTGGTCATTCCCAGGAAAACACATTTTCTGTGTCCTGTTGTGGCCACCATAGCTCCTACTAGCAGTCCTGCCACTTTGGCCAGGGAGGCAGAGCTGCCTGGATTAAGGGTCAGGTTATGATTATGGCCTGCGGCAGTGCAGCTTCAGCCAGGTGGATGAAATTTAAAAGGTCCTCACTTTGAACAAGTTTAGCTGTGGAAACAAGGATAGATTACACTACAAGATAACAGAGTTCAAACAAATCACTTATATACTCTGCACTGAAACGTACCACTTTTTTTTATTTTGTAATCCATCCTCTGGAGGATGATATTGGACCCTAAGCCCTTTTTCCAGTGTGTAAGCTTGTCAAGTATGCATGTATTAGCCTTTGAGGTCATCCTGACTTTTGGCACATTACCCATTCTAACAAATTTCAGGAATGCCTCAACGTCCATTATAACATGTTTTTGGCTGGTTGGTTTCTATATCCCATTGAGACTTGTCGGGTATCTGATGACCAAACATTGAATTGATGAGCGCTCCAAATGTATAATAAATGTAATGATTTCAATTGGGAGAAAGCAATTCAGAGCTATGTACCCATTGAGCTTAACCATGTAATTCAAAAAGACTAGGGTGCAATTTATGTCCCCGTCATGCCCTGACACAGTAGTGGAGGAACTTTTTTACATACGATCTCCTCTGTTTAATATTTTTCAGGGCTTTGCGGGATTGGTTGGGCTCTAACAGGCTGGCCTCAAACAGGTCCAGAACATTATCTAAAAAATAGTTAGAATAAAGAAGTGTGTGACTTAGTCCTGCAGTCAATCTATCTATCTTAAGCTCTTTGGAAACAACAGTAATAGTCGCCCATGTTGGGTGTGAGGCTTATGAGACATCTTTTGGGGCTGGGAGGGGCGTGGCTTAAGGGAGGAGCAAGCCATTGCAAATCTGGCAATCATGGAATTTATGCACATATTCCAGAACTGCTACTTCCACTTCCAAAAAAAGTTACATTTTTAGAGCCTGTTCAGGCAACCTACATAAACCTATATATTCTGAAAACATCAATTTCCATGAATTAACCCTATGGGCATCTGACATATTCCAAGAAAACAACATCAGTTTTCAGGAATGAACCTTATGGACAACCTACATATTCCCAAAAGACAACATAAATTTCCAGCAATTTACCAACATATTCCCACAAAACAACATCAATTTCCAGGAATTAGCCCTGGTTCTAACTTTTGGGCACCCCTCTGCTGAATATGTGCTGTGATGTTATACAATTTTGTTATTACTATTAACCATATTTTAATCATATTTTTTATTTGTATTCGTTTTTCAAACATTTATTTTCTGAAGTGTTTGGAAGGTGTTTAGTGCTTAACTCGACATGAACATTGTCTGTGGTGGCTTGTTTGCGGTGTTTTGGGGGGCTTGCATCTTCTCTTATCTCACTGGGGTTGTCCTCTTCCACTACCTCCCCCTTGGACTTGTAGCAACAATATGATGAAGGCAATCACACCGAGGCCTAGGAGCACACTGACAACAGCTGCCGAAATCACTCCAGCCATGGAAGGGTGAGTAATACGGACTTCTAAATAGCAATCCTCCACGCCAACACCAGGCATGAAAACTCCTCACCTTTCGGCGAAATTCGCCGTTTTGACCCCGGGGGGTCAAGGTGAATTGAATTTATAACTGAGTCATGCGCAGACGCTAACGCATCTTGAGGTGTTTCCAGAGCCGCATTTAAAACGTGTCTGATCAGCAAGAGATGCGTGAATAGCCCCTGCCCTATGCGTTTAATAAACATTAGTGGAAGCTAATTGTTGACATAGACACAACGCGAACAGAACGCGCAAGCCAAGTATAGCCTCCCTGTTGTGAGCGCAGATAGATGCGTCTGAGATGTCAGGTGGAATAGTGATCCTGGCGAGGAGAGATGCCGAGGGATTTCACAGGTGGGCTAGTTGAAACTTTCAACTTCTATTAGAAAAAGACGCTGAGACTAGTGTAGCAACGTAGCAGGATGTTTTCCTCTAATGTTCTGAAAGTTAGCGAAATTAGACAAACATGTAGACATAACGAGTTATTTTGATGAAGAATACGTGCAGTTTGAACCATCTAGATCGGCAATAGGTGAAGCAAATAGGCAGACTTTATCAGTATATCAAAGGCTAGTGTGACAGTTGAATTAAATGCTCATATTGTCCAGAGACGTAGTTGATTGACATGATAATGCTGTCTTTAAGAAACGTGGGCCCTGTTACTCGAAGCACACTGCGCATAGACGTTACGCAAAGCCTATGCAAAAGATATACAACTCAAATGGTTCGCAAATGATTCGTAACGTAGCCAAAAAAAGTTGCGACTGCTTCAGACCACACGTAACGCACGTAACCGTTTGAGCTATGTGTGTGACTTGCGACAAGTTTCAGTTACACCCGGATCATTACATGTTCGTAAGCCATGCGTAACGTAAATTTACATTTGATTGTCGAGTTGCAGGACCCTGATCAGAAGCCTAGTCTGTGCCTACAGGTAGCCTACAGGTTAACCTGTAATATGAAGACCGTTCACATAACTTTATTGGTTGGTTAAACACACTAGCACAGAGTCTTCTCACCTTTTTCACCCCTAACCCGTTTTCATGCCTGAACACGGTTCCTGGCAGTGCAGTGGGCATTAGACTTAGTGCTGGAGTCTTGGCCCCCTAACCTAACCCTAGCTCCAGGTCATCAGCCAGCATCAACTACAGGATCATGCAGGGATGGACATGGAGGAGTACCTGGATAGCCAGCTACTAGTGATGCGCGGGTCGGGTATTTTTTCAACCCGCGGGTCCCGCTTTTAAGAAATTATTTGGCCCGACCCAGCCTGCCCCGCACCACTGTATCTATTTTGACAACCCGCCCCGCCCCGCACCCGCGACTATTACATACTGGGCATTGTAAGTGCTTGGAAACATCGCCTGTAAACTGGCAACAACAAAGGCTATGGTTATGAATATGAACGATAATCAGGTCATTATAACAAGATGATAGGCTACACATTTAAAAAATCTAGAAATACACAGCAAAAACCTACAAAGCAGCGTTTGTAATCTAGGCTAAACATTATAGCCTACGAAATACGTCCGAAATAAAACAAGGATTTGTAGGCCTATAGGAGATTGAGGCAGCTGAAAACGGAGAAGAATTTGAAGACAGTCAGTGTTGTTAATTTGCTCCTGGACAGATAAAGATTCATCAGTTTGGCTAACTTACTTGTAAGCTACTTAGTCTAAATTGACATTTCAAATAGCCTATGACAGACAGTCGAACAAACAAGTTATGCATGTTTGTGCAAAGTAACGTTATGTGGAGCCATATGGAGGAGGTGGATCATTGAATTGAAAAGGTAGGTTAAGGAATTGTTTGGGAAATAATAACGGCTAGTCATTGCTGACGTTAGCAATGCATTATCTAGGGTGACCAGACGTCCTCTTTTTCCCGGACATGTCCTCTTTTTGAAACCTAAAAATGTGTCCGGGCGGAATTTCAGAATCGTCCGGGATTTTTTTTATTCTAGCCTAACGTGTTTTCACCGAATTTGCATTGCTCTCTCTTTCATTCACATAGTAGGCTAATTACGCCCTCCACCTACAGTTCGCTTTGCATTGAGTTGAAGTGTAGAGCCTGACCTTAAAGCTACCGTCATTGGTCGATATTCTCGGGCTAAACATTTAATTGGTTATTCACCTCATCAGCGCACACTTCCTTGTTTACCACTGGCAACGCGCAAAACTCTCCGGCATCTTCAGCCATGCCGAAACGCAAGTGAGTTCACTGACGAATTGAAACGTAATTTCCATATTTTTGTCTCGGTCGAGATCAATACGAAGCTGAGTGCCTGACCTGCAAAGCAGGCAGTTTAGGAGGACTGAAAAGTATCAGCCATTGGACAACTTTTCAACTTAAAAAATGTCTCATTTTGTGCAATTAGGTTTTATTTTTTCTTATTTTTGTTTTACCATTGTTGTGCATATACTTTACATTGTATAGCCTACAAATGTATAGTTTGTTTTTGCACATCTAAAACTTTCAACTACAAGTGTTCAAAATAGCCTTTTGAAGCAGTGTTTTTCTGTTAGTGTTGGGCCGGCCAATAAAGCTCATTATCATATATCACCATGTATGTTGACACATTTGTATGAATGCACGTGTTCATAGGTGCATAGCCTATGTGACCCAAATACAACCCCCACCCCCCCGCGCTGAAGCGTCCTCTTTTTTGCAAACTCAAATCTGGTCACCCTACATTATCAGAGTTCGTTTCTCTGTCATTATGCTGAGGAAAACAACATTAGCACTTGCCATTGAAAGCTAGCAGCCTGTTGCTGTTCCTGTTGGATCCTGCAGCAAGCTGGCAACCGCGACTCAGAGGGGAGGGAGAGATAGGCCACGCCGCGCAACAGTATTTTGAAAGTAATTGCAGTGGGCTAGCCTACTCGTTTTGGCCACAATCCTACATACGGTTCCTTTTAATATAGGCTATAGGGAATTGCACGCAACATACATGGATTTTAAAATGTAATTTTGTTTTAATGACCCGCCCCAACCCGCCCCGCAAATAAAGTGATAATTTCTTTACCCGCCCCAACCCGACCCGCGCATCACTACCAGCTACTGAGTGAAGAGGATGTGGAAGAAGAGGAGAGTGATCTCCCATCATCCTCAGCTGAGTAACAATGTTTTTGTTTGTGTGTGTGTAGCACACGGCTCGAATAAATATATAAAGTGCTGATAATAACATTAACTGGACCAATATTCAGAAGCGTAGGGTCGTCTACTGGAGGTAGTGTTGATGCAAGTAATAGACTTGAGATAAGAGTAAGATAAATTAAGTATTTAATGAATGGAGATTATATTGTATAAGACAATATCAATCAATATAAAGTGTCAGCAATAACCATAAAAGAAAGATAAAAACAAATAAGTAAATAAATAGAAAAGTGCAGTGCAATAAATATTCACAAATATCAATGTTCACAAATATCAATTCAACCTATCTGGGTGCACCCCTATATTTATCTACAATTTGATTATTATCTATTACAATATTGTAGACGTTACAAAATACACATTAAAGTTATAAAAATATTCAGAATGTTCAATGTTCATATAATTTCAATCAATCCAATATGTTTTCAATTATTACAATTATGTACAGTATTGTGTCTGGTTGTCAATGGTGGGGGGAAAATCAAAGTCAGTCAGAGTCAGTCAAAGTCAATAGTCCTACCACCAGGAAGGGAGGCAGAGAAGGGGGGAAGTTCATTCAATGAGAGTTCAATTCTGGGAGGCTCGCCATCGACTTCAAATCTCAGTATAAAACCTGACCAGTTCGGAACTCCTTCATAAAGCTCAGTGTTGTTCAATCTTGTCTTGTAATTGCTTCGGGTATCGTTGTTGGTGTCTTCTTGGTGTTTCTATCTTACCTCTGTTTTATCTTCTTTATCGTTTTTTCTTCGTTTTTCCTCTTAGTTCTATAAATACAAGGTTACAATTTATATAATGAAGCATAACTAATTTAATTACTGGCTAATTTATTCATTTAAATAGTTACCTTCGTATCTTTAACTTTCGTGCATATCGTTTTGTGTTCGTATCGTTCGTGTCGTTTATTCATTCAATTTGTTTTGAACTTTGGTTGCCCTAGCTACCAAGCTACCGTAGTGCAGGCTGCTTTCATTGGCTGAGGCTAGCTAGGGCTTAACCCATTGTTATCTGGGCTACATGTGCACACACGCGTGCGCAACTGCGCATGTGCACATTTGTTATCGTTACAAGAGCATTACTTGTTATAATAATGACAGGAATAGTGGTAATAGTTTCATTACATTTATATTTACATTTCTACAAATTAACATTCTTATGACAATCTATTTTGGGTTTGGTTAGCCATTCCCTGACAGGCCCATGTCAGGTAGAAAGAGTAGACACTTGTTACAGTGTTGTCTTCTTACTCTTGTAGTTCTAGTACTGCTTGTTTGTAAATGTTTAAGTGTTATACCTGGGTTCAGATTTAATGTAATTTAGCCATTTTAAAATAAAATGAAATTTTTTTTTTCCATTAGAGTTTTCGTAACTAAATTGATTCTGTTTCTTTCACTGAAGAGAGCACAACATTGTCTATGACTCACACTCTATATCTGCGATAGCTAGTAGGTAAAACAAAAGATTTATCTTGACAAATATATGTTTTCGTGTTTTTAAGGTTGAATCTTGAATCTTGTCCATCTCTTTCGTCTTCGCCTTGATAATAATAGCCTATTCACGGAAATGCGGTCTTGTAACCGTAATGAATTAATGAATTAATCTAAGGTTGCCTATCGAGTCTTTCAGGTTGAATTGAAGGCTATTTCCTTCTGATAGGCCTATAGGCGATTTTCTAAAGCCATTTTCATTAATTTCAACAATGGTTTATTGAAACGTCGTTCTCAACCCGTACCCACTGCGCATACAAAAATTAATGTCACATGCAGTTCTGCGTCATACCCATTCCTCTTTGTGAAATATCTCATGATTTCGTTACTGCCCTATGGCAAACTGCATATCAAAATAGACAGGAGATCCTACTGTAATGATTCCAATGGCGTATAGAATGTATCTGTATAATTAGCGGTAATCACGAGAAATCCTTTTTTGAAATCACATCAAATTTCTGAATTTTTTCATACTTTCCCATTTCCCCCACTTCAAAATAATTCATTTTTCACATCAGAAGTTGTATTCAGACCCCTGTTTGTCATATAGCCATGGCAGATGCTTGATATGCCATTTCAGGAGCCAAAATAGCAATATAGAGAAATGTTATGCTGGTGTAGGTTTACAGTGTTTCCCCTAGGATGTCTTTGAAGGTGCGGGGGCCAGGACCAAGGAGGGTACGGGGAATCTTAATTGAAAATTTGGTAGCACTTCCTTTTACAGTCCCCTAATTACTAGGTATTTACCAGGTAACAACATGGTAATATTGTGTAATTATGTGGCAACTAATATAGGTAAAAAGAGGGTAACTACATAGTAAATATAAAACCATTATAGAATGATTAGAACTATTACAAAGAAACTATTCTAAATAAAGGGTCAATTACGTCTGTACAGTAAAGATAACTACTGGATAATTATTACACAATTACCATATAAAGAAAGAGAAATCATGGCCATGTTACCTAGAAGTACCATTCAATATTTCAACCATTCAGTTACTTACCACGTAATTGTGCTACTTTAATAACTTTGCTTAGAACTGTAAAAGAACAAAGTTGTTTCTAAGAAACTACGTTCTTTATTTCCCTTCTTTTGCTGTCATCGTCAGCACATACAGTAGGCCTATACCCATTTATCATGCATGGGTTTATTCAGTACTTACCACATAACAACAACTCCATCAGGGTCCATCTTCCTTATTACTGGGTCATTGTACTGATTCAAATGTACTTGGTAAATATATGGTTGTTTCCATTTTATTGATGTCCGCACCCAATTGTCATTATGCATTTTCCCCCATGCATTTTTTCTGCAATATTACCTGATTACACTAATTAACTAACTAACTAATTTCCAGGTAAATAAGATGAAACTGGACTGGAAAAGAAAGCCTGAATTCTTACCGTGTTGCTAACAACCACTTACCAAGTAATTACAGTACACAAAGACATTTCTTTTTAACTCCAAGCTAGGGTACCATGTATATATTCTGCAATATTACCAGGTTAAACTGAGCAATTTCTGAGTAGATAAGATGAAACTGGACTGGAAAAGAAAGTATGAATTGTTTCCATCCCTGCTGAAAAAAACAGCAAGAAACCAGCTTAGGCTGGTAGCTGGTTTTAGCTGGTCTTTGCTGGTCTTTGCCCAAAACACAGTTATTATTGCTGGTCTTTGCTGGTGTAGCTGGTTAGGCCACCAGCTAGACATGCTGGCGTGACCATCTGAGGAAGCTGGTCGTGCTGGTGTGACCAGCCTGTCGTTTGGGATACAACTGGTTTAAGATGGTCATGCTGGTGACCAGCCTGTCAAGCTGGACAAAGATGGTCAAGCTGGTTTTCTAGAATAACCAACATAAGCTGGCGTGGCCAGTAAAAAACAGCAATGTAGACCAGCAACACCAACTAAAATGACCAGCTTAAGGTGGTACGACAATCAAAACCAGCTGAATTACCATCATAAGCTGGGTAAACCAGCTGAAGGTGTGTTTTCGTGAGAGTTTTGCTGGTCTAGCTGGTTAACCATCAAAGGGTGGTCAAATAAGCTGGTTAACAAGCTGGTCAACCAGCAAACCACCTTTAGCTGGTCAGGCTGGTTTTTTCAGCAGGGATGTTATTAACAGCTTCTTTCTAAGTAATTACACAATGATCCATCTCTTTTTCATTCCAACCATTCAAGTTATGACCATGCATTTTCTTCAGTGTTACCAGGTTATTCACAACTATTTTCCAAGTAAATAAGATGAAACTGGACTGGAAAAGAAAGTATGCATTGTTTCCATGTTATTAACAGCTTCTTTCAAAGTAATTACACAAGGATCTATCTATTTTTTCATTCCATCCATTCAAGTTATGACCATGCATTTTCTTCAGTGTTACCAGGTTATTCACAACTATTTTCTAAGTAAATAAGATGAAACTGGACTGGAAAAGAAAGTCTGGATCATTCCCCGTTGTTAACAAATGCTTTCCAAGTAATTACACAATGATCCATCTCTTTTCGTTCCAACCACTGTAGTTATCAGCATGTATTTTCTGTAACGTAACCAGGTTAAATGGAACTATTTTCCAGGTAAATAAAATAAAATTCGGCTGGAAAAGGAAGTCTGATTTGGTTGGTTCCCATGTTTTTAATAGTTTCTTGCCAAGTAATTGATTTCATTTTAAATCCAACCATTCTAGTTATCACCATGCATTTTCTGCAGTGTTACCAGGTTCAACTGAGTTATTGTCAAGGTAAGACTGGGCAGTGAAGGTGTAGTGAAGTCTTGGTACTTCTATCTCTATCCACCGGTATATTTTTTCTGCACGGCTACCAAGTTCAAGATGACTTTTTTCTAAGAAAAGAAAATGAAACTGCTGCAAAAGAAAGTGATCTCCAACACTTTCTTTCTTTATTTCAACCGTTTTACACTAGTACACAATGAAAATGTTGCAAACAAAAAACATTTTTAGTTAAACATGACCATGAGACTAAAATTAATCTAAAACAAAAAACAAAAACTCTAAAGTAATAACTTTACTCACCTATTCACATCTATTTTGATAACTTGTATGAAATTGGGAGCAGCTCTGAATTCTTTTTCATAGCTTTAATTGTGTTGTTCAAGTCGGGATTTCTTTTTAGCTCAGCCTTGCATTTTTTGGCAAAGTCAGCCAGCTTCTCTCCCTCCTCATAGGGAGGTAGATTATCATGGGCCGCGATCATGATTTCTGCAATAATGGCGGTCAGGGCAATGGTATTTCTGTCCACAGACAGTCTTTTGCATGACAGTCCCATGCTTCTGGTTTCTCCGAAATCTTCAAGGACTTTTCTGTAGTGATGTAAAACATCGTCTGGGTTTTTAGCTACAACACACAACAGTAACAACAGAGTCAAAAATCACACATTCTAATAATCCTTATTATACATATTAATGGTGTACAAGGTGATCCTGCATGGTCACTTCTGTTGACGCTCCACGTAACCACCAAAATACGAAACAAAATCCTACTCTCAAATGCACGCTATACTCACCCATGTGTGCATGCTCACTAGCTCCCAACAACTCCCCTAATCAATGGTGTTTGGCAGAAACATGTTTTGTATGTTTTGGAGCACAGACCCCTATTGTTTGGGGGCAGGCAGCAAGCTAATCAAGGGGAGATTGATTTGAGACAAAACAAATAAATCACACTGCAAAAAAGAAAAAATACCATGCAATATGTCAAAGTCCACCTTTAAAGACTTTAACATTAAGATATAGGGCCCGATTTTGCCGGTCGCGCAATGAGCTTTCGCCACTTGCGCAACCTTTAATTACTATTCTCTGCGAGCGCATCCTTCATTTGTCCAGCGCAAATGTACGTTCTCTAAATGGGAGATGATATTGCGCCCTAACGGGCGTGTCAGTGAAGAGAAGAGGTGTGGTCCGGCACAAAGCTCGCCAGTCGCTAATATATGGATGAAGAAAGTAAGTGCGCCACTGACCAGGAAAAACCTTGTCGGAAATCACTCGCGCATAGCTGAAAGGCTATTATATGAGCGCATGAGGCTTGGGGATATGGAAGAGTGCACAGTGCGCACTTCTTTCATCAGCAGGAGCGCGCGCAGCCCGAATATAATTAAATAATATTTGTCCGCTTCTCGGTTTTAGGTTCGTGTATTGGTCAGCAAAAAGTAGCATACATAGCATAACAACATCCACATGCAATAATACAACAATAACGTCTAACAGTGACCTGCTCATTTAGACAACATTACACAGCCCTATGGCTAAGTTACCTTCAGTTAGTTTTGTTCTAGCATACCTTTAACGTCTGGCATTAAACAGCTGTAGTGTTCTGGCAACTGTCTACCTTGTTATTGCTCATCTGGAATAACTTCTCTAGCTGCCTCCATCCTCCATCCTTTCTGTTTTGTTTGTTTAAAGAACTTGCGATATCCATGATGAGTAGGAGTTAGTGAATTAGCTTCACATTGTGTGCTGATAGCGGAGTAAAAGAAAACAACACGTAACCTAGTAGCGCCTGCGTGCGTAATCTCTCCTGTTCAGACGAAATGTGTGCGCGTGCAGTGCTTGAAGTGGGAAAAAATAAGTGCAGGAACTCTGATTTTCCGACATTTGCGGTGCGGTGAAAAAAAATCTAGGATCTAGATTCTAGGAAAAAAAATCTAGTCTTTAGGATGTGTTGGTTCAAAAACTATTTTGATTTAATCATTCTTTCAAGCAATAACCTATAGGCCTAGGCTACTTTTTTCTAATTCACAAATGGAATACTGAAAAACCATTAAAACAACATGAACCAGACCAGTGTGATAGCCTACTTGTAGGCCCAGCAATAGACTGGGCTGAAGGCCCTAGAACCTTAAAGCAACATCAAAGAGTTTTTTGTACCTTAATATAATGTTTCCAAAATTATTTCAGCAGTTCATCAACTCATAACAGGGTGAACAACACTTCTGCATTCACTTCGCGGCCCTCTATCGACTATAACCGCACTATAACTGTAGCGTACCTGTGGTTTGATTAAATGAGATCTCAGAAACCACAAATTTGACTTGCTTTGATGTCGCAATACATCATACTGTCATAAAATCATGCAACATGCTCTACCTTGTCTGTGGACATCGTTATTTGGTGGATAAACAAATAGCGTGCGTGCAAAAGAGGAAAAGTGCTTTAGTGTTGAACCTTTGTGCTAAAGCCCCAGACGAAGAAAACTGTGAAATAGGCTCTAGCCTACTTGTTACTTTGATTTAATTAACAGTATTAACAACTGACCATGCGAGAACAGAGATTCAAGGTCAAAAGTCAGAACTGAGAGTAGGCTATGTGACTGTAGGCTAAGTGTTATTTCTATTGGTATTTTGGGTCCTGAAATGGCATATCAAGCATCTGCCATGGCTATATGACAAATGACAAAATACAGAAATGTGATGGATCAGTAGGATCTCTGTTTATTTTGATATGTAGTTTGCCATTAACCTGACTTTCGCCAGATCCTGTAGTTCGCCGTCTGCTGGAGCTCAGCCTCTGGTGGAGAATGGCGGAACTACAAGGGTCTGGCGAGAGTCAGGCTAGTTTGCCATAGGGTAGGTGCGAAAACGTGAGATATTTCACAAAGAAGAATGGGTAAGACGCAGAACTGAATGTGACATTCATATTTGTATGTAACTGCAATTTTCAACGCTAATTATCTCGCGAACCGTTTATCATAACGAGCGGATAGCGCCATTGGAAAGGTCAGGTTCTGCAGGTTATGCCGGTTATTTCTGAGCGAAACATTGCGCAGCAATATGACCGAGAAGAAAGGGTGCGGCCGCGGCCGCATGGTGCGTCTCTCGAAGAAGGCAGAGAGGGTCGGCCGGCGGCCCAATGGTAATCTTCTCGGTACCGGTAGATAGGGCACTGTCGTGGCTCGTGGGTAATGTAGTCTTTCATCGGTCTTGTGATATTATCTATTATCTCGGGCCACTGTCGCTGCATCGGATCAGTTTCAGTAGTCTAAGTACCGGAACGCAGAAAAATGTGGCGGAACCCAAAATACGAAAATACAGAAGTTCCGGAACTGCGTTCCGCTGCGTTCCGGCCCACTTCAAGCACTGTGCGCGTGGATATAGCTATATAGCGCATTAAGTTAATTTTGATAACGTATTGACTGACTTTTTCTTAAAATAGAAGATTGTAAATAGCCTGATGGCAGGCAGCTAATGGGGTGCTGTGCATATTGGGTGGGTACGGCATGGCATGCCAATTTGGTGTGAATACACACACACACACACACACACACAAGGGAAATGTAATAATGATAATGATCAATAGTGAGAACTAGCTTCTGACTACAGCTGCGGCTGCTGCGTTCATTCTGAAATAATCTATTTAAGTCATAAGCCCCGAGAGACCGTAAGCAAGTGCCTAAAACCCCCCTTAGCTGTTCTAAAATCAGTGTAGCCTAAACTATGGACTAGAGTGACTTATTGCTTTTCTAAAACGGTAACTATACGTCGATGTATTCATAGATAATCATTCTTCCGCCAATACATATTTCTTCCATAGGAATGGTTGCCATGCAACATCGACACGCAGCCACTTTAACTTTTATGCAAGTTGTGGTAGTGCATTAACGAAATGCGGTCAAGGTGTATGTTTGTGTTGGATTTTATAACAGCATCGAACGCGATTCAGCCAATCATCATCAAGGACCGGAACTATCCGTGTTAGAAAATAATATTCACACATCATGTACATTATTTTCACAATTTCCCAGCATAAAAGTTGGGAAGGCTTAGGAAGCCTTCCCAAGTCTCCATTACGCGCCGCCCATGCCTCACGCACGAGCAAGTCGGTCTCTTCTGGAGTAGACGCCCAGGTAACTCCGCCATGATAATACCAACAGACCATTGAACAATGCGCCAGGCTTTTAAAGGGAATGAGAGTGTGAAATCTAATTGGTTTATAGCATGCTACGCCCAAAAGACACCCACGACTAATTAACTAAATTAAGACAACCCCTTTTCACTTTGCGCTGAGCGCAATGTTCACTTTTCAAGCTGTCATTATAGCCTTTTGCGCTAGGACCGCCCCCCAAAGAAACTAGCGCGAGTGACTTGCGACAATGCCCAGTTGATCCTGATAATAGAGTCCATACAGTTATGTAGCCAGTTAGATAGGTCTCAAAAATTGTGGAAAAGTTAATTCAATGTAAATCGTGAAACTCATGCACATAGTAGTCTACAGTATAGATTCATTATAGAGTAGGTCAACTATTTCTAGTCATTATTTGTGTTAAATGTGATGATTATGGCTTACAGCTAAAGAAAACTAGCATTACAATTAGAACTAGAAATGCAATTCCAAGGAATTACCAGTGCATGAAAATGCAAAAAAATTTAGATATGGCTACTAAGGTGTAGCTAGGGTAAACATGGTGGTTGCATAGTTTAAAGAGAGTTGATGGTGTTAAGGTAGACATTTTAAAGCTTAAACATTCCTGTTCTAACTTAACTAATGATTTCTAACAGGTATTCTAAAATGTTGACTATGCTAACAATGCTAACCAGGTTGATAAGTTAACTTAGCTGATGATTTCTAGCAGTAATGTTAAAAATGCTAACTATGCTAACATTGCTAACTATGTTAACAATGCTAACCATGTTGATTAGCTAACTTAGCTAATCATTTGAGCAGTTATGCTAAAAAATGCTAACTATGCTAACAATGCTAACCATGCTAACAATGCTAACTTGCTAGTGAGGACTTTTATTTTGAAACAGTAGTTGCTAGGGTATCCATGGTGCCCACTATCAAGAATAAAGAAGTTACTGTAGTATAATCATGTTGATTGCTATGGAAACTGTCAAAAATGCTTAATTTTAATGGTTGCTATGTTGGTTGCTAGGTACATGGAGGATTCATTTAGTTGACTGGAGGCATAGTTGATGATAACTGACAGTTGGAATGGTTGAACAGTTAAATAGTTGAGTAGTTTCAGTGGTTAAATGATTTAATAGTGTATTATTGCAGTGAGGACTTTTATTTGAAACAGTTGTGGACAGAGGAAACAGTTAACAGGATATGTAGTCTTCACAGAGAGATTGTATGCTTAAAGCCTGAGAGAGAGAGAGGGCTGCTGCAGGTGGGGCTGGCCACCTGGCATAAGATTCTAATTGCTCAACGACCCGATTGTGACGTCATAGAGGCCAATGTTAAGTCTATGGGGAAATTTTAATAGTTTTTATTTAATAGTTCAAAAAGTATAAAAGTTACAAAGTTGAAAAGTCATAGCAACCCGATCCATTAGAATACCTACGTTACAAAGTTTGAATGAAGTTTCTAAGTTAAACGGTTGAAGAGAAATTGCGGTCAGAAAAAGTGGTAAGCGGAATAATAATAATAAGAAGTCTAGGAAGAACAGTACAGTGCATTTTCATGCACTGTAATTAATTAGAAGGGCTGAGAAGCAAAGAGGCATAAGTGACATTTTGGTCAAAATTGAGTTATATACAGTATATCACCTGAAAGCTCTTGATGAGCTCTTTCTAACTGACACAATTATAGAAGTTAAAATATTTATAAATATAAAGTTATTGAACAAAAACCAAAGGTCTTTAACTGTGAACATATAGAAGCAGTTAGATTTGTTTTGGCTGTAAAGTTGGTGAAATATCCCTTTACTTCTCAGCCCTCGGTTACATGTTCATTACAGGCATTAGTACTTTTGGCAGTGTAGGCAGGTGTCCCATGTCCCGGGAAAATGTACAAACTAAACACAATATAGCTAGAAATAATTCACATACTGTGTAATGAATCTCTACAATGTTGTTTTACATTGAATTTCTGAAATTAATTAACTTCTCCACAATATTTAAAGTTCTTACCTGTACCTACCTTGTTATGATAGCCTTGTAAAATTTGGTGATAGGAAATGGATTGCATTACACCTCACAAAATTTGAGAATCAGATGTTTCCACTAAACTAAATATCACAATAAATTTAAGCACTGTGGAATGCATAGACCTAGTCATTATCACTCAATTGAGTTTGTGCTTAATGAATCTGTGATGTGGGCCATTTCAAACCCATCATCTCAGCATCTAGAGAGCTCCCCCAGTTTAATGCCCCCGTCCTCAAAGTGCAAATTACCTCTTCGGCCAAAACATGCGAGGGTCTTTCTGTTTTTTTTCTTTGTTGGCTTTGTCCTGACCTCCTCTAACTCCTCATCAGTCTCCGACATTGATGACTCTGAAGACTCCATTGGAAGAGGAGCCCTTTTCTTTGAGCCTGCAGAGTTAAAAATAATAATAAAATAAAAAAGAAAACATTTTCAATATTAGCTTGCATATTTGCACTTATACAGTCGCACTAAAAAAGTTCCACTAATAAAGACTAATGAAAGCTGATAGACTTTGGATCCAACCAACCTAAACATTCATAAAATATGAACTGATACGTAAAAGAACTGACAGCTTCATTATGGTGATACGCCAACAAGTAATACGCCAACAAGTAATGCAACACATCACATTTCAGCCATTACTAGAAAGGAGACAAGAGAAGCATACCCTTTGAGCTGTGGTGGGGTGGCCCAGAGGTTTTCCTCCTAAAGAAATCCCTTTCCTTTTTTAACATCCGATTTTCTTCTTTTAATAGACGGTTCTCTTCTTTAAGGAGATTAAAATCTCCCCTCAGCTTCTCCACAGTTGGTGCGGTGCTGGAGGGGCTTGGTTGGACCTCTACAACTACAAAAGATGCAAACAGAAATAAAAATAATTACACTTGCACTGTCTGCTTGAAATAAAAAAAGAATTCTATTTTTCTGTGCATGCCCATGCAGATTAACTCAGTCTCCATAGACTTTATGGTTATGAACAACACTGAAAAGTTTGATGTGTTGATACTCAGATTTTACTATGTAATATGACAAGATTTAGCACTGACAATGCAAAAAAAAAAAACAGCCTAGTGTCCTTTACAGTAGGCCTGACACAGTCTACTGTAGGTAAAGGGGTGTTGGATGTGCCATCTGGCCAATACATGTGATGTCTTTTCCCCTGAACAGTAGAGGGAAAGCAAAAAAGTATCTGGTTCACCAAAAAAATCTTATTCGGGTTCATCATTGCTTTCTTCCTCCGTGTTGTTCTGATACGTGGTCCCATAATTTCACTATTCTCGATGTCAGGTTCCTACTTCACAGCCCTCCGCGGCTGCTAATGATCCAGATGAAACCCTCAGGAGAAAACTGGCCGAGTGGGCAGCTAACCGGAATGTGTTTCATGCAACACTCTCAGAGCTGTTATCTATACTTTTGGGGCAAGGTTTGGATTTACCTAAGGATCCCAGAACCCTTCTTGGCACATTGAAAGATTGTGAGGTGAAAAACATAGGTAAGGTAAAGGTAAGGTAATTTTTATTCATATAGCGCATTTAACGTGCACTGAGTGCAACCTAAAGCGCTTTACAGAACACAGAGACAGTGCCGAAACGGAGTGGCGTAGTCGCCAGCGTACCCGTGACAACAACACAACAAACAAATTCACAAAATAACAAGACACATACAAAAGATGCCGGACGGAGTGGCGTAATCGCCAGCGTACCCGTGACACCAAGACACACAAGACAGACAAACAAATAAACAAATGTCAAACTAGAATGCATTTCCCCGGTGGGAAGTGCGAAGTGTGCTTGCTCCGACGCGCCGCGACAGCACCCCGGCAGGAGACGCGACCGCTCGCCCTCAGGTCAAAGCGCCAAAGTTTGGCCAAGACGCGAAGCTGCTTTGAGTTTGGCGGCGTTGCCCTCGATTGCCGAATTCTTACACTGACATGACGGGTTGCCTAGGTTCACCAGTGGTATGTCCCAGAGCACCTCCAATGTAAAAATGTAGATGTCATCCCAAACACGTAAAGAGATATGAGCCAAAATGCATTTTTGCTAATAGCGGCACCCCCTAGTGGCCAAATTACACCAAATTTACCGAGACTACTTTGGATGGTGTCCAAAATCATCCCGCCAAATATGGTCTTGACACCTCAAAGCGTTTCTGAGATTTGACCTCACTTCCTGTTTGGAGGCTTCGCCATCGAATTTGATTGGCTGCCACGGGCGAACGCTTTGATGTATGGAAATGAAATGTACACCTCTAAGCAGGGCTCTACAGTGCACCCATTTCACTCGCATTTGCGACCAAATATTTCGGTATGCGACCAAGGAAAACATAACAGACGCACATGTGCGAGTGCTTCTTGCAGCCCAAAATTAAGCACTGCGCACAGACGCAACGTGAGTTAAACGTTCTTAAATGTGTCAAATATTAAAACCGGACGAAAAGCTCCGCAAAGCAGGCAATACAAAGTTCTAAAATGTATCAAACATTAAAACAGCGCGAAAAGCCGTGACTCGGGTCTAACCATAGACAGGCCAAACTGCGCCCCGTCACGCACTTTAATTAGTTTACCAAGGATTCTGCCCGCCGCCACGCACTTCGGTTATGATTGGCAGTGCTCGCTATTTCCCCCCCGCGAAAGACGACCTGTGGTTAACTTTACTGCAAACTACTCTTCCTGGATAACGTAACGTTTACGATGTCAATGTCAAAACAGCATGTTACAGATGATACTCTTTGCATTGCAGCTGATCTAATTTACGTTATGCTACTCCATGTAATTGGGAATGTGTTTCTGTGCGCACGAAAGGGAGAGAGCTGGATGCAGGATGGCTTGTCATTGTTGATAACTGATTTCTCCTTTTTATGAGAAACGTTTAAACGTTTCACTAGTACTTAGCATTTATAAACGCAGCATAGCAAACCACTCAGTGCAGTTGGCAAAATAGTCTTAAAGTGACAGTGCACCATTATACATTCATTAAACATCATAACCATATTTCTTAAGAAATGTATTTTATACAACAAAATGACTTTGTCATTATTATCTAAATGACACAAAACGTTTTATATGCACACTGCATTAAGTGTGGCCAGTTTTCAAGTCCCAATCAGCCAAAATGTGTAGCCACCTCTGGTCTAACTTAACTACCAGCATGGTCATGCAGGAAAAGTACAATCAGTCATAATTCTTCTGCTTTTTGTATTAATTCAGTAAGTTGGTGTTGGTGTGTGCAAGTTTTGGACCGTAATAAACGTTCAAAACGAAAACATACTCGTGCCCCCATTTTTTTTTCTGTGCTCCTAAAAATTTTAACTTAGGGGCACGTGTGCTCCTGGAAAAAAAAGTAAGCGTAGAGCCCTGCCTCTAAGGTCTGTAGACCTTATGTTGAATTAAGTATGAGTTGTTCACGTGTAGCCAGCATGAAACACGTAACCACTGAAGGAAGGAGGGAGCCTAAGGAACTAGGCATGTTTCTAGAACAAATACGAGTAATGTTAGGAGTATAGGTATTCTGTTTTGCGGGAACATCCGCAGTGTACTCACTGTTGAATAAGTTGCAATGTGTTAACTCTTTCAAACAGAAACGTCAGTCTGTTACATCTGCCTCTTGTCCACAAACGGCATGTTGCTGAGTTGACCCACAACAGCACCAGCAACGAAGACTTTCACACAAACACACACACACACACACACACACACACACACACACACACACACATACACACCACCCGCTCAAACACAAATATCTGTCTGAGAAGTTTTGAAGAAATCCAAGGCACTCTTCGTCTCCATTAAAAGCCCTGATGAAGGCCACTGCAGGCCGAAACATGTTGGCAAATTGTTCAATTATGAACTAGCTCTAATTTAATTAAAAGCTTTTTCATGAAGACGAAGAGTGCCTTGGATTTCTTCAAAACTTCTCAACTAACTTACGTTCAACCAAAGAGCACCTTCGCACTACTAAACAGAACGCCGAAGCCCTCTGACCTACATCTTCTTTGACAAATATCTGTCTGTTATGTCTGCCTCTTGTCCACAAACTGCATGTTGCACAGTTCATCCACATCTACCCACAATTCTTTGATTTATAAATAACCCCAGCATTAAAAAAACTGCAATGTGTCAAATCTTAATATATATATATATATATATATATGGATATACTGTATGGGCAATTCCATGCAAAACTGTCAAGTCCATAATCCCACACAGCATCAAACTATGATGTGGATGATGATTTCGTTAAAGTTTACCATTTCGCTCTTCTTGTTTGTACAACATATTCGATGACATTGTTAACATAATCATTTGCATTATATAAATGTAACCCCTTTTTCCACCCTTATGTCTCAACATATACTGGAGTCACATTCATAAACATAAACAGGATCCTAGGTTCTCAATTTGCTGGACTCACTGTCTACCATAAAGTTAAAGAATAGTAATAATTGGGGGGGGGCATTGTGGGTGGGTGGATGTTGCGTGCGTGGTGAATGGGTGGATGTTTGCATGCGTGGTGGACGATGTGCGGGATGCCTCTTCGGGTTTAACTGGGTAACCTATTCCTACGCACCTGTCCCCACAAAAGAGGTGTGTAAAAGCGTTTTGTAAACCCTCTATAGTATAACCATTTATATCACCATTGATATACTTATTAATACTTAATATGACTTACAGTAATACTAACACACTCTATTTCTCTTCCCTTTCCCCTATACCTCACCTGTGAGGTAAACCATTACCAGCCATCAACCATCTCTGTGCCTGTCCCTCATCACACCTGAAGTCACATCCCTATGACTGCCCTACCATCGCCTGCTGTGGTTCCCTGCCCGAATCTTTGGCCCTCGGATCTCAGCGACCCATCACCTTCCGAAATAACTAATGGATTACTAATGGACAATTTATTCCCTACACTGGACTATTTGAACGTTCATTCTCATTGTAACTTTCAAACTACAAATGACTGTACTGTAACTGACCCAAGGTAGATGGGTTGGGCCCTTGAGTCGTGGGTCTGTCTGAGGTTTCTTCCTATATGTATCTCCAATTCTAGGGAGTTTTTCCTTGCCCCTGTTACTCATGGGCTCTCTTTGAATGTCTAACACTCTGTAAAGCGCCTTGAGACATGTGTAATGTATTGGCGCTCTATAAGCGACATTTAATTGAAATTGAAATTAATAACAGAAGAAAAGGTAAGAAGTTGTTGATAGCGTGATTAACTAGTGTGGTTTCTATACCACTGCCCTGGTGGAAATATGTAAATCCTCAGAAATGTCAAATGACTACAGTTACTTCTACCTGCTTTGATATAGCTTATCCTAAATGAAATACTATGGAACCATGACAAAACATTTATTGTATCCTTTGTTGTTTTTAACTCTTAGAATTCAGTTCAGTATGACATAATAAAATGAAAGTACAAACATTGTTTTTAAACCCCTTTTTAAAAGTTCAACCTCTCACTTTCAATGAAATCTTAATTAATGATTTTGTAGTTCTAAATAGTAACTGTGTGGTAATAATACACCTATACCACCCTTAGCCTAAATGAATTCAATGTTTACTATTCTGCCCTGGCAATTGTGTCCTAACAAGGCTTATGCAGATAACTAACTTCTTGAATATTGAATGAAGCTTCAGGATGTAGAACTGCTATTCCAGACAGTTGTTAATTAATTCCATTAGTTTGCATTCATGTTCATTTTTCCTTATCCGTAAAACGAAATAAATAAATAAATAATAATAAAAAAGTATACAATTACTTGCATGAAATTGCTGTCTATCAACACAGCTTACATCTGGGGTTTTGAAAGTGACGCATGCTCAGGGGTGCCGCGTAATGGTCCAGGCCTTGTTCATTTCATAACATTTTTTTTGGCCATAATAATTATATTGCAATTATATCAATTAAAGTTTTCTTTGCAGCACAAACAACAATAGGCTAGTTTACTGTACTTCAGGGCATAATGTACAACTTTGTTAACATTAAGTTCGTTTGTTTGTTGTTCTGTATTGACAGCAGACGGCAGAATGCAGGTACACGCAATGATTATGTTTTTAAAGAGAGCATTCGCTTCCACATGGACCTCGGAATGTGCCGCACCAGAACAAATAGACACCGAATGCTGAACCTTTCTATCGTGCGTGTGGCTCGTTTTTCAGATTTGCTTGCTAAATTTAAAAAGCCACACAATTAAACAGAGTCGCTCGTTCTAGCCTGCAAATGGTTAAAGTGATGCTAGGGCCAGATGCTGCATAAGAAATGGCCTTGCCAGCTGATCGCTAACGTGAAATACGTGGATGATGAGATTTCAGATCATTTTATTTAGCAAAGAACTGCACAATGCTACTACCGGAGAGATATTCATGTTGCCTGCTTTACAAACCATGAGCATACAGGAGAGCTACATCAGGTGCAGAACTGAAGTGTTGAATTAGCTTCCACTATTAAAGTAGCTACAACAGATGTGGCATAGAGACGGAAAATAGACCAGTCTTCTAAAATGAATTGTACGCGTCGCGAACGGAACGCTTCAGTTCCGCGTCCGGTATAGCTTTCCAGTTAAGTTAGCAGGGATATGCGTAGTTTGCACTGACGGGGCAGCATCGATGACAGGTCAAGTCAAAGGCTTCATAACAAAAGCCAAGCAGAAAAAGTCCTGCTATGGTAGCGATCGCATTGAGTGTTGTATCGGTACTTCTATACTCTTTGGGGTGGCCTGACCAGCGATCACGCAGTCCACCACTGCAGTTTACATGGAATAGCACTGCCTAGCTAGCTACCACAAGCACCTGCCATACACAGCTTACTTTCTCCCTCTCTTCGTAAGCCATACACTGACGGTGTCAATGACAATCAATCAGGAGTAGTTATTGAAAATAATGCAATAATGCATTTAATTACCTTTCACTGCCTTCACGTCTGCCAGGCTCCAAACTGTCTTCATAACAGCAGTTGCAATTCAGTATTAAAACAGCCTTGGTAAGTTAAAACCAACTATTTGAACTGCAGTTAGTTTAGCCTACCCTCATAACTAGACCTCTCAAATTCCGAAATTTGAAGTCTAAATATACACACTTTATGTTGAAAGTGTAACTGCGATTACATAATTAAAATCCTCGTTGCCTCATGCACACCGCAGACAGGGCGACCGCTCTACTTCCGGTATTTCGCCGACTTTCGCCGACGGGAGTGAAGTTTACCCAGAATGCTCAGGTCAATACAAATCATCCAAAACACACCGTCAGTATGAAACATCGTGTGATTGTCGAGTATATATTCCAAATGAACACACAAACTACTTAACAGCGTGTATATTCGTACTTGTCCCTCGGGACCATGGCATTGCCAAGATATAACCAGTCAGGATGAGGCACCCAGTTGCGGACCATCCAAGAATCACCTCGTTGTACCATTGAAGACCCCAAGCATTCTTCTCTTTTCCCGCGCTATGTGCGCGCATGCGCACTTAGCACAAAAACGTGACCTAAGACGTGTGGTTAGCATGCAATTGCACTCCTAGTCGCAGGTTCGAATCCCGATGGAAGCCTACTGTAAAATCGGCGTATGTATAATATGGAAACCAGTGGCGGCTGGTGGTCAAAATTTTTGGTGAAGCAAACCCCATCAACCATCGCCCAAAACGGGCGCGCACCTAACCCCTGCCCCTGGGTAACAACTGGAAAAGAAAGACATCCAGCCTACCATTTTTCTTTCCCTAAACTGTTCCTGCTGTACTGCATTCTGATGTATTCTCTGTTAGAGAGTGTTAAACATTCACACACATAGGAAGAAACCTCGGACAGATCCCCGACTCAAGGACCTAACCCAATGGTAATATATAATGTTACACTATAGAGAGACAAAGGCAGAGAGGGAGAGTTGAGAGAGGGGGAGCAGAGGGAGTTGAATGACAAGACAGGGAGAAGACAGGGTGTCTGCAGGTTTTAACAAGTGCAATTTTAGACTTTTTTAGACCATCATGGGTCTAAACCATCATCCGGTCATCATCCTGCATCCTGTGACGACAGTACATTTCCGTTTCACATCTATAGTTTTATTATTACGTTCCACTAACAGCAACATGTCATGTAGAACTACACGGACCATAACAGAAAAAGAAAAAAACAGAACGGCGTGGAAAAGGACGTAAAACAAAACAAAAAAACATTAATCCTTTGTCGATATTTTGCATTGAAACGTAGGTCTTAAATTACTAAAACTCAATTTTAGACTTACAGTGCAAAATATCTCTATATTTTAGACTTTTTTAGGCCTAAAATTGAAAATGTGTAATTTTAGACTTTTTAAGACCCCACGGACACCCTGAGAAGAGGTGAGAGTGAGAGTTGAGAGAGACAGAGGGAGAGAGGAGAAGAGGAGTTGTAGAGGGAGAGAGGAGGTAAGAGAGAGAGGGAGAGAGGAGAAGAGGAGTTGTAGAGGGAGAGAGGATGTAAGAGAGAGAGGGAGAGAGGAGAAGAGGAGTTGTAGTGGGGCAGTGTATGTGTGTCGGGGAAGTGTGCATTTGTGTGTGTGGGGGGGGGGCCAGTGTGTTGTATATGTGGCTTAAAGATGCTGGTAAGGGGGCAGTGTGTGTGTCTGTGTGTGTGTGTGTGTGTTGGGGGGAGCAGTGTGCTGTGTGTGGGGGGGCAGTGGCATACTGATGATTCAGAGGTGGGGGGCAGTTGTAGTGGGGCAGTGTATGTGTGTCGGGGAAGTGTGCATTTGTGTGGGGGGGCAGTGTGTTGTATGTGGTTAAAGATGCTGGTAAGGGGGCAGTGTGTGTGTGTGTTGGGGGGAGCAGTGTGCTGTGTGTGGGGGGGCAGTGGCATACTGATGATTCAGAGGTGGGGGGGCAGTTGTAGTGGGGCAGTGTATGTGTGTCGGGGAAGTGTGCATTTGTGTGGGGGGGGCAGTGTGTTGTATGTATGTGGTTAAAGATGCTGGTAAGGGGGCAGTGTGTGTGTCTGTGTGTGTGTGTGTGTGTGTGTGTGTGTGTGTTGGGGGGAGCAGTGTGCTGTGTGTGGGGGGCAGTGGCATACTGATGATTCAGAGGTGGGGGGCAGTGTGTTGTATATGTATGTGGCCAGGCGTAATAAGATGCTGGTAAGGGGCAGAGTGTGTGTGTGTTAGGGGGGTGACCAGTGTGCTGAGTATGTGGGGAGTTACTGTAGGTTAAGGTGGGGTAGGAGGGCAGTCAGGTGTGTGTGTGTGTGTGTGAGTGAGGAGGAAAAAGGTAATAAATAATAAAAAAAATAATTCAAAATATTCTAAATATCCAAATATAATATCCAACCTAGGCATGGTCTGGCTGTCCCGTTGTCGTGGACTGAACCATAACCCTAAAAAAACACCATCGACCTAAGCACTGTCGGTCACAAACACAAAACAATAAACCAGTTAGCTAACCTTAACATTTAAAAGCTTAAGTGAAGCAACCACCTCGCAAGGCCACAAGAAAACACACCAAACTTCTCTCATTACTTGAAGTTAAATTCTGCCCTCCTGGTCTTCTTGGCAAAGTGGTCAGTCACTCTTTCATACCAGATGGGAGTTCCTTCTAAGGACTTAACTGTTCTCCTTTCAATTGCAACAAATGCCAAGTTCCGCAGACGCTCCTGTCCTATGGTATTGCGTGTGTACGTTTTAAGACGTTTTAGACATGAAAAACTTCTCTCCACACCAGCAGATGTCACTCCTATCGTAGCAATTAAGCACATTAGCCTATACACCTCTGTCATGACTTTGTCAAGTCCACCCTGCTTGAAAAATGCAATGAAGTCACAAAGCTTGTCCTTTCCAGTGTGAAAATCCCTGTCTGAATAGAGAACTTGCAACTCTGCCTTCAATCTGTCTGATTCAAACAACTGGCCATATCCCCTCAACAAGCAGTCGAATGCCTCAGTTGGAAAGGTAACTGACATTTCTTGAAATGCAGCTGAATTGAGCAGCTGAAGAAAACCCTGGTTCTCAATGTTTGCAAAGCGTGTTGTGATTTGATCAATGAGTTTATTCAACACAGCCATGTACACTCCTCTGTAACGCTCTTTTGGGTCTTGCAAAGCTGGACCACGGCGTCTTTTCCTTGGATTCTGTACCGGATCATAGGTCATATCGACAGCCCTTTCGTAGATGGCGCAAAACGAGACCTCTGAGGTCTTCTCTGTGATAAAGGACTGAAGAGCATTAACCCGTGCTTTGCAGAAAACCACATCTGCAGCTCTGTGCTGTAAAATGTTGAAAACAACATCTGTTTCTGCCAGAACCTGATTGTATGTCAACAACATGAAAACAAACTCAAAATCCTCCAAATCTTTGATGAATCCATCAGCTCCCTTTACTGTGTCATCATCATCACCACTCTGAACCATCCTGTCAAAAACGTCAAGTAATTTGTCATAATTGTTTACAACAGTGCCAACAACTCTTGATGAAAAGTTCCACCGGGTAGGGGCATTTCTAGGAAGGCGGGGACAGTCACTCTCCTCCAAATACATCGTTCTCTTAGTTGACTTGCTGAAAAATGTTGAGAAGCCAGACAAATTACCAAAGAAAACTCTTGCCTCTCGGATACACTTTGCACCTTGACTGAGCACAAGATTGAGCCGGTGAGCATAACAGTGAACAAACTGCGCGTAAGGAGCAACAGCTTTTACTTTGGCCTGTAAGCCATTAAGAGATGATGCCATGACAGCTGCTCCATCATATGTTTGACCAACAAGTTTGTTTCTGTAATCATAAACTGCCATTTCACGGTCTAAAAAGTTAAAAATAGACTGTGCATCTCTGCCATCTGACACGTCAAAGAATCCGAGAAAACGTTCCTTGATCACCCCAGCAGCATCAACAAATCTCACGATAATGGACAGCTGCGCACTACATGAAATATCGGTAGTCTCATCAACCTGCCACGAGAAAAACGGTGCGTTGTCTATTTCGCGTTTAATCTCCTCCAGGATGACAGCCGAGACAGATTCAATCAGATCGTTCTGAATCGTCTTTGACATCCCCGAAAAAAACGTAGATGACGCCAAATGGGAAGACAAGACCTCGTCATAACGGGCGAACACATCAGCAAACTCTCTGTAGTTGCCTTTATTGTCAGAATCTGCACTTTCATCATGCCCTCTAAAAGAAAGCTCCTGGCGACCCAAAAGCGAAGTTGTATCAATCAACCTTCGCAGAACTTCACGGTTCTTCCTCACATTCTCATTGTGCTGTGTTAGCTGGATACGAACACCTTCGTTGATTTGAGCATCGATTCTCACTCTGCCCAAAAGACTTAACTGGCCAGCAGCCCAGATATGATCCTTTGACTTCTCGTGAATTTTAATCGATCGACTAAGATTTCTCAAATCATAAAATCCGTCCCTGGCAAACGTTGAACAGCCCTCACCCACAACAGCTGTCTTAAACATGATACAGGGCCAACAGTAAAGGCGGTTTTTCAGTAAACTCCCTGTTAGCCAGTTGACCTTATCATACATGGAGCAATTGAAATTTCTCCTTACCGTAGCACCAACGAGTTGTGTAATTTTCACTGGAGGTTTTGGTCTGCCCTCTGCCTTCACTCGCAACTTGTCCTCATACGAAAATGACTGAAAAGAATCCTGCAAGATGCAGTCTACGATGTTCATCATCACCGTTGGTCGGATCCATCTTGGACTGGAGCTAGCGACTGATTGCAGCGGGAAGGACTAGCTAGCTACCCCCCTAGCAAGCTAGCTGTTGCCCTCTAGCAAACTTCCCTCCAAGCCTGTAAGGCTCTTAACAATTATCAAATGATGTTAGAAAACAAAAGAAATGAATACCAAAAAACTCTAATCCTAAATAACAAAATCCTCACCACACAGAAAAATAAAGATGTATCTTATAAAATAAATGTTCAACAATTGTTATACGTTTTTTTTATTGTGAAGCTCTGAAGTCGTCACCAGTAAAGGTTGTCAAAGTCAGACTGAACGATAGCATAGACAGTAAAACGTTAGATGCCTAATGAAGTCGGTGACCGGCCAGAGTGATGTGTCAATCATATTCAAGTGACGGAAGTGCAATATTCTACCCTATCGGTCACTGCTTCACGGGTGGGACTTATCTGCCATAGGAATCAATTGAAAACGAAAAAATCCACGAGCCGCGGGGGGTTTCACTCGATTTACATTGAAGTCAATGGGGAAAGATATCGATGGTAGTGAAGCAAGAAAATCGTCTGATTCACTGTAATGGTCTGTTCCGCCGCGGGTGCGGGGATGGCGCTGTTGTCACTCAAATAATTGATTTCAGGGAAAGATAGAGTATTGGGATTCAGCCTTAGTACTGAAAATGGGACTATTGTAAGATTGTGTAGATTTGTTTTTTTTTTTTTTTTTTTTCCTTTTTTTTGGTGAAGCACTGCTTCACCTGTAGTCTTATAGAAGCCTCCTCTGGTCTTAAATCACCCCTTAATTCATCTAAATTCAGGTCTGACATAAGTGTTTTTTAAAGGGTGTAGGGGCCTTAAAAACTCCTTAAACCACCCCTTAATTAAAGGAGAATTCCGGTGTGATATTGACTTTAAATGTGTTGAAACATGATACCGAGTGTGAGCGATTGTCTCAGAGCTGATTTCGACCTGTCAGCTGTTCTCCGAAACCCGGCGGGAGCTTAGAAATAGTCAACCAGGTTTTTAACGTTTGTGCCTCGGGCATCGAACTGCCGTGCAAATAAATCACTGTTTTACACCATTAATGAGGCTCAAAGTAGCTCCACACTTTATTGGTAGACTTCTGAGGGCCCTGACATTTAAAACGAGACATCGAGAACTTTGAAAAAGCACTGGTTGTTTACTTACATGACTGTTTATTCAGGCAGTCACTTTCGAAAGTTTAGCGGTAGCAGCCATCTTGAATCTAGTCACGTGACTGATTCGTGACTGGTTCACGTAATCGCTATGTCTATGCGTGCACTAGTCATGAATCAGTCACGTGACTAAATTCAAGATGGCTGCGACCGGTAAACTTTCGAAAGTGACTGCCTGAATAAACAGTCATGTAAGTAAACAACCAGTGCTTTTTTAAAGTTCTCGATGTCTCGTTTTAAATGTCAGGGCCCTCAGAAGTCTACCAATAAAGTGTGGAGCTACTTTGAGCCTCATTAATGGTGTAAAACAGTGATTTATTGGCACGGCAGTTCGATGCCCGAGGCACAAACGTTAAAAACCTGGTTGACTATTCTGCCCTGCAAAGACAAAAGACCTTAACCCCCTAGAGTGTGAAACTGAGAAAAATGACTTTAAAGTTTTTGTCTTGTCCAGACAAAAGTATTTTAGGTAGGACTCCCAAAATTTGACAGGTAGTTGATAGGGTGAAGAAATGTTTGTATGCAAAAAATTGTGAACTCAAAATTGACCTTTGACCCTCGTTTGGCTGTTACTTTACTCTGCCTTTGTATCATATGCCAAAAATGGAGGAGTCGTGCAAAGGCAAAAGGCATTAACCCACATAAGCTAAATATTTGCTTGCTGTTCAACATATTTACATCCATTATAAGAACACCTAACCAAGGTCTAGTCATCATGCTATTTTTTTTAAATCATATAGAAGACCATTGGTCTGATAAAGTGCTATAATGATCAGGATAGAGCGGCAACACTACAGTATAAACTTATTATGACAGATAAGTTACTTTGCATGTACATAAATACAAGGAATATTTTCTCAAAAAAGATAATTTAATTATAATTGAATGAAAAGGTACAGTATATTTATTTCTTAGTAATATTTAATTAAGCATTAGACTGTTCATTCCTCATCCACCATGTTCACAGGCAGCGAGACCCAGAAGGCCCTTCTGTTTGAAGGCATAAGGGGACACAGGTTCTTGATGATGTCATTTTTCTTGCCCTCTTCAATCCCTCTGTCATGTGACCTGAGCAGAGAGGGTACATTCATGCTGGCCTTCTTCTGGAGAAAGTCCAATTCAATGAAGCTTTCATCTGTGTGGGTGAGCTTGTAAAACAAACTCCTCGATCCCCGTCTCAGCTGAATCACAGCCATTTCACTCAACTTGTGAGCCGTCTTGGTCTTCGTGGTGGAATGGCCATCCCTCCAGTTCAGTACATTGGCATTCTTCATGTGTAAAGCCTCCACTTTTCTGGAGTTGGAAGCAGCCACTACACTAAAAAAGTCCTCGTAGTCGTAGACAACACCGCCAGGCCTCCTCTTCATCTCCAGCTCCACGCCATGGTGGAAACTGTCGGCGCTCATGAAGGTGTGTCCCTTTTCAAAGTACTTCAATGTGATATCCTCCCTTTCCGAGGAGGCAGCATTGATGGTGCAGACTAGCATGCTCAACAGGCACCAGTTCTTGTTTTGGGCTGCACAATTGTCGACCCAGAAGATGCTGTGTCTGGCATCTCGTTCTTTCTCCAAGACCATCCCATAGGCTGACGCTATCTCTTGAGCACTTCTGCCCGCCATGCCCTCATGCCAAACCACAGAGATGGTGTGTTTCTTGTTCTCTTTCTTCCCCACTGAGGCAAAGGTCTCATGGTATGCCACTATACGCCGGGTGAAGATGGCAGTTTTAACCCCAGGCATGCGTGGCAACATGATGACCTTCTGAAGGTCCACACTCCTCACTGATGTGTCTTCTTGCCAGTCCTTCTCTGCGTCAGCCTGGTATGCAAGTCTGCTCTGCAAAGCAGAATGCTTGTGTTTGTGCCAGCGCTCACATTGCAAGCAGTCACCATCATCACCATCAGCATGTTCATGCTCCTCATGCAGCAAGCACTCCTCACATTCCTCCTCTCCAAGCTTTGTGAAGCCGATGTTTTTCTGCCGCACTGCTTTCCGATAGGTTTCGTAGGAGCACTTGTTGCCTTTTTCCAGCCAGTCTGCATACATCAGTTTTATACTAATGTCACTTGGGAGGTAGCGGCGTTGGGGAGCATGCTCCCTCCGGTAGTGACTAATTGAAGGATGGAAGGACTCAATGTGTTCCAACAGTGGCTGCAGATCCAGTTTGTTGCCTGGTGTGTGTCTCCCTCTTTTATCCTTTGGGATCTCCTCATCTCCCATTTCCCTCTTCATCACTGACAGGACCAGGCTGTCATTTGTCGGATGGTACCCCAAAGTGGACAAAAAGAAATTTTTGCAGACCTGCTGTGGAACCTGATCCTCATTTTTTAGTCTGTAAACAAAAGACCTGCTGCGCCGACTTGTTCCTTTTGGGACATATAATCTCGCTGTTGGTAGCTGGCTGATGTTACAAAACATAAATGTGCGTTTGTCTGTATAGTTCAGGTTCCAGTACATGGCCCAAATCTTCCTTCGCCATTCCTCATTGAATTTCTCGGTACATTTTCTCCTGCATTTCTGGCCACATGGTTCTCTCATCGGAGGGGCCGGGGTAGACAGAGCTCCGGTGGTGTTGGAGGCAGGCAAGGTGGCTGGAATGAGGGCTCCGGTGGTGTTGGAGGCAGGCAGAGTGGCTGGAACGAGGGCTCCGGTGGTGTTGGAGGCAGGCAAGGTGGCTGGAACGAGGGCTCCGGTGGTGTTGGAGGCAGGCAAGGTGGCTGGAACGAGGGCTCCGGTGGTGTTGGAGGCAGGCAAGGTGGCTGGAACGAGGGCTCCGGTGGTGTTGGAGGCAGGCAGAGTGGCTGGAACGAGGGCTCCGGTGGTGTTGGAGGCAGGCCAGGTGGCTGGGACGAGGGCTCCGGTGGTGTTGGAGGCAGGCAGAGTGGCTGGAACGAGGGCTCCGGTGGTGTTGGAGGCAGGCAGAGTGGCTGGAACGAGGGCTCCGGTGGTGTTGGAGGCAGGCAAGGTGGCTGGAACGAGGGCTCCGGTGGTGTTGGAGGCAGGCAGAGTGGCTGGAACGAGGGCTCCGGTGGTGTTGGAGGCAGGCAAGGTGGCTGGGAGGAGGGCTCCGGTGGTGTTGGAGGCAGGCAAGGTGGCTGGAACGAGGGCTCCGGTGGTGTTGGAGGCAGGCAGAGTGGCTGGGACGAGGGCTCCGGTGGTGTTGGAGGCAGGCAAGGTGGCTGGGACGAGGGCTCCGGTGGTGTTGGAGGCAGGCAAGGTGGCTGGAATGAGGGCTCCGGTGGTGTTGGAGGCAGGCAGAGTGGCTGGAACGAGGGCTCCGGTGGTGTTGGAGGCAGGCAAGGTGGCTGGGACGAGGGCTCCGGTGGTGTTGGAGGCAGGCAGAGTGGCTGGAACGAGGGCTCCGGTGGTGTTGGAGGCAGGCAGAGTGGCTGGGACGAGGGCTCCGGTGGTGTTGGAGGCAAGCAGAGAGACTATGTCTGGACTATTGCAGAAATCCAGAAGCATAGAGGTGTCAGGCGTGCTGGTAAACAGGTCCTCAGAGCCAAACTGCGGGAAACTGATGTCCAGACAGCTATCAAGGATTGTCCATGTTTTTGTGTCACTTTGAACACAGTAATCCTTAAAAGAGTCTGAAATAAAAATTATAATTAGAGCAATTATAATTAGATACAAATCCCAAAAATATTCATGAATGTAAGATATTATGGCATTAATTTGAATGAATAGGCATACCATTGTCCAGAATGATCTTTTTTGTTGTGTTTGGTGCTTCTGGACCACATTGAATAGGCTTGTCCTCACTTGGTTCTGAAATTATATGCAACAAGGAGATGATTGATATTGGTAAACTAGTCCTTCTATTAATAAGCCAGCCAGAGGGCGCAAATAGCCAGTTCAACAATGATGATTACAATTAGCTACAGTAATTAATATTGATATTTGTTATCATATATTTTTATTATATAATAAATCATAAAATATCATTGTATTATATAATAAATCATCAGCACCTATTTCATTGACATTGTGCATACTGATTGACCCTAACAGCATTTCATTTGATCTATTAGTTCATGAGACACAGGCCCAACACAACTAATTTTATATTTTGCACAGGGACCTAACAAATAACCTGAGGAAGAAAGTTTAGCCATATCCTCCAGCAAAATTCCATGTTTACAAACGACCTATCCGTGAAAGGAGCAGCACCTTGTGACCAAGCTGGTCAATCAAATTTAAGGGTTAAAGGTTAAATGCTATCAAACTTCTCAAGATGCGCAGTCAGCGAACTCGATTTGGATTACTACTTTTTAATAGACAGAGTCGACCGAAAAAAAAAGCACAGAGTCGACCGAAAAAAAGTTGGACTAACTTTTACATAAAATGACCATTGGGGTTAGCCAAGTTTGTTAGCGATAACTATCTTCGTGATGATGGAGTTGTGAAATGAACACCTGCAGCATGAAGGGAATATGGTTCAAACAGGCATGGATTGTTTTGGATACAGCAGATTTCGTGAATTTCTATGGATTATGTCTTCCATGGATGAAATCGGATTACATGGAAAGGTAGGATGCCTGTATTTATAATAATTGGTTTTCGGCGTCTGATGTGAGGGGAGGCTCCGCCAAATGAGGAGGTGTGTCAGCCTCAACGTTAGCTACGTGACACAGATTGAATTTAGCTCCGGGCTGTCACTGACATCGTCAGATCTGAACCATCGACCTGAACGAAAATCATAACATGAATGACAACCTATAAAAGCTGGATACCATCTGAATATGGCTTGTTCATATTGCTTTTCCAATTACATACTTTGAGCAGTTTGTCTGGTCAGCTAAGTGGCGCTAGCCTATATGTTCTCAGAAGCTAGCTGAAGTATACAATAAAAATGTATCATGTTTTTTTAAATTCATCATGTTTTCGGTATGTTCTTACCTTGCTGATGTCTTCGTTTCAAGGCCATCTCCACCAACAATTTTCCACGAGAGTAAGCCATATTACAGAGTTATTGACACACAAGCAACGAGCACTGGCAGTCTACACTTTATTTCGTATATGGTGCGTAATAATATGTGCTTTGGTGACAATTAAAGAGCGGCAAAGTTTGACAGTAGGACAAAGCCAGGGTACAGTAACATCACGGTGGTACAGTAACATCTCTCCTGCTGCCTGGTTCGGCAAAGTCACAACACCTTAACTCAACTTCAGCTGCCGGAGCAAAGGCTATAGAGCCGTAACAACACTACATGGCGTTCTGCTGTGGTTTCTCTTACGGTTTTGGATGTTACGGTTGTCATAGCCCTTTATTTTTACGTTAAAACGATTAAATTGACTCACGATATTTATTCACATGATAAAGGAGGTCTCAAGTACCCCAAAAATGACATTAACTCATTTTTGACCAAACATGATGTTAAGGGGTTTTGGCTTTGTAGGGCAGTATTTCTAAGCTCCCGCCGGGTTTCGGAGAACAGCTGACAGGTCGAAATCAGCTCTGAGACAATCGCTCACACTCGGTATCATGTTTCAACACATTTAAAGTCAATATCACACCGGAATTCTCCTTTAAGTTCAGGGGCCTTAAATAGCCTCTTAATTCATCGAAGGTAAGGTTGATATCAGGAGGTTTTAAGGGGTATAAATGCCTGAAAAGAGTCTTAAACCACCCCTTAATCAGGTTCAGTGGTCTTAAATCACCCATTAATTTATCTAAATTCAGGTCTGACATAAGTGGTTTTTAAAGGATGTAGGGGCCTTAAAAACTCCTTAAACCACCCCTTAATTAAGTTCAGGGGCCTTAAATAGCCTCTTAATTCATCAAAGGTAAGGTTGATATCAGGAGGTTTTAAGGGGTATAAATGCCTGAAAAGAGTCTTAAACCACCCCTTAATCAAGTTCAGGGGTCTTAAATCACCCCTTAATTTATCAAAATTCAGGTCTGACTTAAGTGGTTTTTAAAGGGTGTAGGGGCCTTAGAAACTCCTTAATCCACCCCTTAATGAATTCAGGGACATTAAATACCCCCTGAATTAGTCCATTTTAAGGTCCAATATAAGGGGGGGTTAAGGGATATAAGGACCTTAAAACATTCTTAAAATACCCCTTAATTCCTCCAATTAAGGTCTGACATAAGGAGTTTTTAAGTGGTATAAAGTCCCCTTAATTAAGCAAACAGCCCTTAAATCACCCCTTAATTCATTAAATGAAGGTATGTTTTCAGGGGTTTTATATTCTTAAATTACCCCTTAATTAAATTCATGGGTAAAACCGCCAAATTAAGGGGAAAATTCTACTGAATTTCTACTGAAAAAATGCTCAATCTGTGCACTTTTCTACTGAAAATGGCCAATTTCCTACTGAAAATTTTCAGTACGAAATTCAGGGGATTTTAAGTGCCGAAATTCAGGGGTTTTGTGCTGGTAGTGTAATGAGGTGAACACAAAAGAGGTGAACACAAACTTAAAAGTTAGATCATAACAAACAAGGACCTTCAACCAGGGATCCCCCAAGATATATAAATCGTTCATTGATCTTTGCAATTGAATTTCAAGTATTTCTTCAGTACAGTACAGGGCATTGCATGGCTGTTAAGTTATATAGACAAATAGAGCCTGTTGAGTAAAGACATACAGATAAGAAAGAAGGGTGAGGGACGAAGGTGCTATGTCAGGGGTCGTGGGGTAGATCAAGGGAATTTTGTTATTCTGCCACATATACACTGTACCTACCTTCTTTTGGGGGGGATCTCACCACTTTTGGCATTGTTATCCGAACTGTATTCCGCTTCCTTGAGCATCTCCCTTGCTACTTTGTAAGTGTCTATAAAATACAATGAAACATGACAGCAATGAGGCCTACAAACCTACATCATAGTCTTAAATCTAACACATAAAAACCCTGACAAAGGAATAGTTTACATAGCTTAATGTTAAGAATAGGGATTTGCATGAGCTGGCTGCTTTAAAATGGGTGACAGTCAAGGACAGGTTGAAACATCCAAACAGAAATACTGCAATATATATTTTATTCTGGCTTTCAGTCATGGACCATCATCAAGAATCAAGCTTATTGGGATATAATTTAAAATGGGTAAAATTGTAACACTCAAAATGTCCCAATGAGAAATATTGCTTTATGGAGAGTTGTACAGTAGCAGTTGCCCTAGTAAGTATAACAGAAAGAACAGAGGTTACCTGCATATCCCATGATTCTTCTTATTTTACATGTCAACCAGTTCTTGTTTGGTTTCAAATGGTCCTTCACAGCTTTGGTGACATTCGCTGAACTGGGTGGCCAATAGCATTTTTGGCCATCCAACCACCCTCGATAAATTACTCTATGTCCACTGTTTTCCGGCCATCTTTGAGCATTTCATCGAATTCTACAACTGCAAAAGACATTCTGTAGAATGTTTAAGTTTATGAGCTGTGTAGCAGTGACAGAGCTACTACACATCTGTTCCGCAGAGGCAGCAAAATCATCGGTTTTGTACAATCTTTTATGGGAGCACTTGAAAGCTGACCAGAAAGCCTTGAGAGTGACTGAATTCCAAGTGATTTGGACCCAATGGGGTATGTGAAGAAACATGTTCCTCTGTCATAGAGGTCATATATGACATGTGTTCCAGCAGAGTCCACAATATTTCGGACAATTCCAATTTTGCCCTGAAATTCAAAACAATTTGTTCGATGTTCCTCTGTCATAGAGGTCATATATGACGTGTTCCAGCAAAGTCCACAATATTTCGGACAATTCCAATTTTGCCCTGAAATTCAAAACAATTTGTTCCAGCAGAGGTGGAAATTGTACAATCTTTAGTTTTGTACTTCTTAAATTGGACATTATTCATCAAACTTGATCTCAATAATGGCCCGGATGTATGGGGGTTCTTCAGCTGAATACTTTCAGCAGTCTCATCACGCATACGAGAAGACACCTGCCTTTCATAATAGTCTTACTATTTGTTGTACAGGATCCTGTGGTCTTCTGACCATTTTTTTCAGCTGTCCCAGGTAGCTTTCAAATGGAAAGCATGAAGTAGAATCTAGTGGCCCATACTTGTCTGCATCATCTGCTAAGTGCAATAAATTGTGTGCATTATTCACCAGACATTTTGTCCCATATATCTTAGCAAAATGAACTACAAAGCATCTCAACAATCTTCGGGCATAACAGCAGTGCCCTCTACACCAAGGAGACAAAAGTATTCTCATAGCACATGACAGAATTAGGACGTTTTTATACTGTCGACAGGGTAATCTTCGATAAAGCACCACTGGCCTTGTATACAATAAAAATTGCCTGAATTCAGTTGCTTTCCATTGGCTGTACTCTTTCAAAGACCGTGGCTTTCTTGAGAAGCTATGTGGAAAGCTTTTTCTGCAAAGTTTCAGGTGATCAGAGATGGCATTTAGAACAGAGGATTGAACCCGACAGTGCAACGGCCCCTTACACCACAGAGTAATCAATTTACGGACTACGCCTAAACAAACTAAATGCATGTAGTCTAGGGGGAAACCTGAAACCATGCTAATGCCCAGCCCGAGGAGAGGTGACCTAGAGGTGTGGTGATCTTCATCCAACATCTGTTCAAACAGACTATCTGTCCTCGGGTTGAAATCCATTTCAGGGAAAACCACTCTCCCATCAACATATACACCGGTTTGTGTACAGCGTTCACAAGAGCTGTACCCTCCATGACCTTTTACACATTTTAAAAAGGCCCGTGCAGGGGTGTCACAAATAGAGGCATCTGGTACGGGTACATATACCTTTTTTCATTAAAAAGAATACCCGTTGTTGACAGGACACGTATATCGTCAACAACATTTCTAAGATAGTCCTGGATAGACTCTGGCTTACAGGGGCCGGCATATACGCATATGATAAAACACACTGGCTTTGGGTAGTTCTTCTAGTTTACCTAAAATAGGCCACAGTTGGAGCTTCTAGAGAGAGGCAAGCCATCAACATTCACACGAATGGTCAATATATCTGTTGTCAGCTCCTGCTCATTTGCCATTTTCAATTCTGAAATAATTGCATTTGCAAGCCCAAAATGGTAGCCCTGTCCTATGTTTTTCACCTCACAATCTTTCAATGTGCCAAGAAGGGTTCTGGGATCCTTAGGTAAATCCAAACCTTGCCCCAAAAGTATAACAGCTCTGAGAGTGTGGCATGAGACACATTTCGGTTAGCTGCCCACTCGGCCAGTTTTCTCCTGAGGGTTTCATCTGGATCATTAGCAGTGTGTAAGTCATCAGCTTCCTTCTCAGTGTCTGAATCCAGATTTACCACATCATCATCATTGTTCTCCACACCTCCCTCAATATTTTGCACTGGCTGCTCCACATCTTTCTTTAACCCTATGAGCCCGACGGACGCAAAGTGCGTCAAAAAACGCACACATTTTCTTTGTTACATTGCTCCGCTATTATTAGTCACAGCGAGATGAGACTTATATTGCAGGAAAGAGCAGAACCGGGGCTTTCCAACGACACTAGACACTTGTCTGTACGATCAAGTATGAAAATAAAATAAAATCATGAAGTTAAATCAAAGTATATCATATTTACAGTCTATATTGCTCTGCGTTCACCGGCGCATCCAGAACTCTCGCTTGAATTACTCGCGGACCACGCATCGCACAGACATGACACGCATATCACATGAAAGAGGAGAAGCAGAGCTTTGCATTGATACCAAATACATCGACCATTTCGTATTATAAAATCAGACGAAGTTAAAAAACAAATAATAATGTCATATAACTTTGGTTACCTTTACTCTCGTTTGATTTCCTCGTGAAATCGCGATCAAAAAGATATGGCACGCATGTCAGATGGAAGAGGAGAGCTAGAGCTATCCACAGATACCAAATACAACCTTCTAGGCCATAAAACAGACGAAGTGACAGCAAAATAATAACTTCATGTAGCTCCACTTACCTCGTGTTTTTGTGTGGCATAATAGCCTATGTTCATAATCCAATGTTATCATGTGTTTCTCTATGGCAAGTCACGTTCATAACACGGTTTTGAGATCCTAGCAAACTCCTGTATGGTATCCAATTCAAGACTCATATTGCATCCACATTTGTTTGACAAATAAACACTTTTTGCCTTTACTTTGTTCATTGCAATGCAGTAAAACAAATATTATAGAGAATCATCATTTGTGCACGTCATGTGTGCTACCGCAAACAAGTCATGTCAGATCAGCTAGTGTCACAAATATGGACCGCAAAAAGGGCCAAAAAGTAATTTTTTCATCACTAAATAAAAATTGCCATTTATTTCTGGAAGGCACACACCACATATTTCTGTAAATTGCTCAGCCCCAAAGTATACCTCCACCATGGCTCTTATATTGCCATTTTCAGGACAGTCAGACCTACACAACCATGCAAGTTTCGTTGAGATGTGAGCTTGCTGTGGTGAGATACATGTCAAAATGTAAGAATTTGTATAGTACGCTTTTCAAATTGTTATTATTTAAAAATCTAAATCAAATCAATGCAAGTATTTATACATGATATTGTGGCAGATCTGGATAGCCTAGACTGTGCTGAAAAAAACAATATGTAGCATGTGTGAATGGCACTTACAATGACCAGGATAAATGCTTCTAACTAGAGGTAGTGAAAATGCCCTTAAAACAGCTTAGGGCTCATAGGGTTAAATGTTGTACTAACTAATCAACATTTTCTTCCATATCATGCTCAGCCTTAGCCTGACGACGTCATACTCAATTCTTATCAGAATATGAGTCTGAAACTGCTCCATTCAGCTGCGATTATGGGGCGTGATTCAACCGATACAGTGCGGGGGGGGGATAGCTCTGCACTCATTGGATAGACCAAACCAAACAGAACAAGTAAAGCCTACCTTACATTGCCAGACTTTGCAAAGATTTGGAAAAGATTTTTGAAAGACTACAGTCTCAGACCCTCTCACATCTAAAGACAATTCATTGAGTTTTTAGTCACAGACTAGTCACAGGCCAGTCTCAGATTAGGATTTTGCAAAGACTGTGGTCACTATTTACAAGACTGCTGCTAGATTCCTTCAAATTATTTCCATCGTGCACTAGGCTATACGTCATCATCAACAGGAACTCACATGATAGGCTACTCATATCAAAGTATTTTTTTCGCGTTTCTGCAGCATTGTTTGATAGTGTGACATCACTAACAGATATAGAGTTGTTCTGTCACGTAGAATAGCCGACTAATAAATTATAAGAAATGAAATAACAAATAATCATACAGGCTACAGCTGTCGCCTATTTTGCCCCTTCCGTTTTCGAGTTCGTCGACCGAGATCACTATTGGTTTTTAATGTTCACGTCACTATTTGCATGAGCCACGACTGAAAAGACTTACGATAATATCAAACATGTTTGATATTGTCGTAACGGCAAAACTAGAAAAAGACTGACTCCGACAGACTTAAAACCTCTAAGATTGGCACCTTACACTAAACGATTTAGATGACGGGAGCGCGCCGAGATTCTAGTACAACTGGCAAGATTTCCGCCCGATTTTGGAAAAGTAGTCGGCGACTGTTAAAACAGACCAAAATCGTGCAATGTAAGCCAGCCTTTATTGGCTGTCAGTATCTGCGAAATCTAAGACAGAAATATGTAGCAGGGTAGGCTATGGAAAACATCCTCCTTCGTTTTTAAAAATAATTCCTTCAAACTGTATGCAATGAACAGCTGGGGAAGTGTGTCGTTAACCCAACGAGCAAACAGACATTTTTAAACAAACGGGAACAACATCACTCAAACATGCTGTTTTAACTGGGTGAAAGTGAAACTGAAGTTTTCCCACATATCCTCGTTGGTCTAAGTGTTCAGAAATAGTTGTGCGAATCCGTGATAAAACCTCCGTTTCAATAGCTAAGATAAACGAAAGGCCAAACTGCATGAACAAATTATGCATTCATAGCCATAGCGTTTCTGTTGCAATCAAAATCAACCTAAGCGAACATGGTCTCACACCCAACTCGTTGAACGAGGACGCATGCAGCCGTGAACGTCACTGCTGTTCATATGTCAATCATCACGTAAAGCCCGCCCTGTGAAATGTGATTGGTCCGAGCTGAAGTGTATCTCGAATAGTAGCAGCTGAACGGAGCAGTGCCAGACCGAAGTTCCCTGCAGAAAAAGAATGGAGGCGGGGCTAAACTTCGGTCTGGCATCCAGGCTAGCTCAGCCTGGTCCTCATCTTCCATATTTTGCACTTCGTGATCAACAACTAGATCCACTTCATCCATAGCCTGCATGGCAAGGCTCATTAGATGCTGTTGCACTCTAACTTTGATTCTCCTCCTCCTTGTCCGTGAATTGCCATGAAGGTAATCCATTTCACTAAAATACAGAGAAGTAAGGCTGCTTCTGTCATGAATTACACAACATAGTTATCCCTCTTACCCGCTTAGAAATGTACCACGTTTTGTTTTGTCTCACCATACTTGGTCGTGTGACTACTGGTGTTACTGTATTAATAGGCAAAACATGGAGATGTTTGGTCGTTTCTAAATTCATCTCTGTTTGGATCCTAATGAATGAACTGGGCTACCTAAGTGCTATCAAAGTAGTGCCACGCGCCAGAGCCAGTGAGTGCATGCCTTAAAATATGAGAGGTATCAACTTGTCTTAGTTAAGGGAATAAGGTAGTTTAATATTTGAAAAAAAAAACTGTGAAGTGTTCCTTTAACAACTTAACCTCCTCCTATCAAGAGGTGTAAAGTATTCATAAGATGTAGATAAGATACTGTATTGAAAGCTACTCATGACTTATCACATTGAAATTTCAATCTGGCAACCAACCAAAGAGGCTTGTCTAGCGATTAAAACTAACACCTGTCAATGTTTTGAATATGAACATTCTCTGACAATCTTACACAGGTAAAAATGAAATTGACATGTTTCTATTTACTTACGTGTGAGGGACAGAAAACCGCTTTCCAGTAAGATGTGATATAAACAATAGCCTATAGGAAAAGGGAGAAGAAACATGATATGAAAGTTCGACAGCACGTTCATTTTCTTTCAACGAATACTGCATGATATGCTGTATCATCAACTACAAAATTGTTATTTCCCACAAGTTCCCATGACAGCACAATTTGAATTTTCTCTAAAAATCAGTAATGCTACTAATTATGACCGCCGCTAGCATAGCTAGCGAAGCGGTCATATAGTTGTTGTCAAAGTTTTTTTTTAAAATTATTATTATTTTTATTCTTTTTTCCCCGTCATCGATCCTGAATTTTCCGTCAACGATTCCCGGGACACCGTAACACCGGGGCACATGCGGACTTCTGCGGAAAAAAATCGTTTCGTCCCTGGGGGTCACTCCACCCCCGCGCTGGCCCCGCCCGAAGCCCAAAAATTGCAGTTTTTCCTACATAATTTCAATTCAATTTCAATTTAATGTCGCTTATAGAGCGCCAATACATTACACATGTCTCAAGGCGCTTTACAGAGTGTTAGACATTCAAAGAGAGCCCATGAGTAACAGGGGCAAGGAAAAACTCCCTAGAATTGGAGATACATATAGGAAGAAACCTCAGACAGACCCACGACTCAAGGGCCCAACCCATCTGCCTTGGGTCAGTTACAGTACAGTCATTTGTAGTTTGAAAGTTTCAATGAGAATGAACGTTCAAATAGTCCAGTGTAGGGAATAAATTGTCCATTAGTAATCCATTAGTTATTTCGGAAGGTGATGGGTCGCTGAGATCCGAGGGCCAAAGATTCGGGCAGGGAACCACAGCAGGCGATGGTAGGGCAGTCATAGGGATGTGACTTCAGGTGTGATGAGGGACAGGCACAGAGATGGTTGATGGCTGGTAATGGTTTACCTCACAGGTGAGGTATAGGGGAAAGGGAAGAGAAATAGAGTGTGTTAGTATTACTGTAAGTCATTAAGTATTAATGGTTATACTATAGAGGGTTTACAAAACGCTTTTACACACCTCTTTTGTGGGGACAGGTGCGTAGGAATAGGTTACCCAGTTAAACCCGAAGAGGCATCCCGCACATCGTCCACCACGCATGCAAACATCCACCCATCCACCACGCACGCAACATCCACCCACCCACAATGCCCCCCCCAATGCCTCCCCCCCAGGCGAACCCACACACCACCCCTGAACCGCGCGTCGGAGCAGCACGGCTGAGCATGGCCAGCCAGAGTCCGCCCACAGGTGGCGCCACCCATCCGCAGACAACCCCCCACCACCATCCGCGAGCAGAGAGAACGGGGCCCGCGCCAGCCCCACCCCAACCACAACACCGCGCGAACACACACCACGGCCCGACCAGGACACACAATCTGATCCGCCCCGCCGCCCAGGCCCCCTGGTAGCAGCGCCCCCAGAGCAAAAGTCCAGAATGCTTCATGTCTTTGGACGTGTCATCCTGTCATCCTGTTGACAGGGTCGGGAGGCGTAGGGAGGCGATGTAGTGTAATTAAAATCGTTAAAATCATTGGACATTGGTGTAATGTAATTAAAATCGTTAAAACCATTGGACTTCCACTCTAGAAACACCACCCCAAGAAGGCCCGGGCCGCAAGCCCAATACAATGCCGCAGCATAGCCCTCCCCTCCGCCATCCACTCCCAGCAATCCCACCTCCCCCGTCCCCCCCATCCCACAAAATGCACAGCCGTGCACATCTGATCAGACCGCATGCCCCAGCCAGACCGCCAATATACGTCCACGCAGAGCCACTGCCGAATGGAGCCGACACGAACCCCACCCCCCCCCCCATCTACAGACGGCGACGGGAGGCCCCCCGCGGATGAGCAACGCCACCCGCGAACGGACCCCGACCGGCCCAGAGCACCCAGCCACACCACCCGGGCGCGCAGCCCAGACATGATGCGCAAGCCCACCCGGGGAAGGCCCATGACCGAAACGGCGCAATTGGACAAACTAACATAACTACCTGAACCGTGGCACCGAGGATGACAAAATTCTTATGGTATGTTGGTCTCAAGAGCTCGGATTAACTTAGCTTATAACCAGTCATTTGTGATTTCCACCCCCATGGTAAAAATTGCAAATGCAATGTAATATTGCTTTAATTGCCCCTATCTTCAGATGAGATGCTATGAACTGCACCAAATTTCATGTGTATGATTAACCTGACACCCTCTGGGAGTATGCCAAGTTTTGTGGAATTTCATCCATGGGGGGCTATAATAAATGTATTTATGTGTGCATTTAGTGAATGGTCCCTCAACGTGGCTGTTCTACACTGAAGCCTAGGATGGCCCGTGCCCCATGTAGCTGTGTCACTGGCCACCCCCGTGGCTACCCTATGCTTACCAAATAAAACAATTATGTATTTATTACGATTTTATATGAGAATGTCAAAAGCAGAACTAATGCAACAACGTTCTACATGGGTAGAATAACACTGCAGCCTGCTGCCACTGGTGTGTGGCGCTGGCGCTGCTCAGTGAATGATAGATCAGATCAGAGAGAAGAAGACAAACGAAGAAGATGGAGTTATGATTTCTCGAATTTCTCAATTCCGAATGGCGGCCATATTGGAATTTTCTTTACTGTCGCTAGTTTCACACTACTTGATTCCTCATGTTGCAGTAAGCTAAACGATTTCATCTCTTACGTGACTTGTTGTTCTTGCACGTAACTGTGTAACCGTCAGACTGATAATGAAGTTGGTAAATGTCTTTATGTTTAGAAACGTAATCAAGCAAACTCATCCAAGCAGATGCGAATAGCCTACAATGTCAGCAGAGATAGTCTATCGTTGCTAGGTCTAAATAGTGTTGTGATCTTTTAACACAGTTACATGCTGCCACTCAGATATGCCACCACTACGACATGCTTCCATTTAGACATGCCTCTATTTCGACATGCTGCTATTTCGACATGCTGCCAATCCGACACATTTTAGTACCCCCATTCCGACAGTTTACAAATCCTATTTTTTTCCAAGTCAATTTAACGGACCCTATGAGCCCGACGGACGCAAAGTGCGTCAAAAAACACACCCATTCTTCTCTGTTACATTGCTCCGCGATTATTAGTCACAGCGAGATGAGACCTATATTGCATGAAAGAGCAGAACCGGGGCTTTTCAACGAGACTAGACACGTGTCTGTACAATCAAGTATGAAAATAAAAATAAAATCATGAATTTAAATCAAAGTATATCATATTTACAGTCTATATTGCTCTGCGTTCACCCACGCAGCCACTGCTCTCGCTTGAATTAATCCGGGACCAGGCATCGCACAGACATAACACGCATATCAGCAAAGAGGAGAAACAGAGCTTTCCATTGATACCAAACACATCGATCCTTTTGTGTTATAGAAACAGACGAAGTGACAAACAAATAAGAATCATATAGCTTCGGCTACCGCTACTTTCGTTTGATTTACTCGTGAAACCGTGGTCAAAAAGATATGGCTTGCATGTCAGATAAAAGAGGAGAGCTAGAGCTATCCACAGATACCAAATACAACCTTCTAGGCCATAAAACAGACGAAGTGACAGCAAAATAATAACTTAATTTAGCTCCACGAATAATGAGACAGAGAAGAATAAACTTATATCTATGAAAACTGCTGGCTTTGGGCGGTTTTATTTGTTTATTTTCCGGGGATGTAGTCAATGCGGGAGGTGTTGTAGGCTACTGTCAAGGCCTTATGGAAGCCCGTTTCCGCCACTTGGCGGAAAAAAAAACTGGCAGATACTAAGTCATAATTATGAGATGCAAAGTCGTAATTATGAGAAACTAAGTCGTAATTTTGAGATTTAAAGTCGTAATTTTGAGATTTTAAGTCATAATTATGAGATTAAAGTCAAAATTATGAGATTAAAAAGTCATAATTATGAGATAGGAAAGTCAAAATTATGAGATAGGAAAGACAAAATTATGAGATAAAAGGTCATAATTATGAGACTACAAAGGTCATAATTATGAGATTACAAAATCAAAATTATGAGATAAAAAATCTAAATTATGAAATACAAAGTCATTATAATGAGATAAAAAGTCAAAATGATGAGATAAAAAGTCGAAATTATGAGATAGAAAGTCATAATTAGGAGATACTAAGTCGAAATTATGAGATAAAAAGTCACACTTATGAGATAGGAAAGTCAAAATTATGAGATAAAAAGCCAAAATTATGAGATACAAAGTCATTATAATGAGATAAAAAGTCAAACTTATGAGATAAAAAGTCTAAATTATGAGATATAAAGTCATAATTATGAGATACAAAGTCAAAATTATGAGATAAAAAGTCATACCGTATTTTCCGGACTATAAGTCGCACTTTGTTTTCATAGTTTGGCTGGCCCTGCGACTTATAGTCAGGTGCGACTTATATATGAAATTTAACATGTTTTTGAATAATTTAAAAATGTAAGAGGAGTAAACATTACTGTCTACAGCTGTCTACAGCTACAGATGGGCGGCCATTCACGCCTTCTCATCATTAGTATTAATCTTTTTGGCCTCTGTGTCTAGTTACAGCCTCTGTCTGTTCTTGGTCTTGGATTTTGTGAGTACATATCTAAATAAATGCGCCTTATAGTCCGGTGCGACTTATATATGGCATTTTCCTCTTCATGAGGCATTTTTTGACTGGTGCGACTTATACCCCGGTGCAACTTATACTCCGGAAAATACGGTAATTATGAGATAGGAAAGTCAAAATTATGAGATAAAAAGTCATAAATTCAAACGTCACAACGTAGGTCTTAAATATGGGAATGCTGCTATGTATTTTTCAACTTTGTAACTTTTATACTTTTTAAACTATAAATTAAAAACTATTTAAAAATTCCCCATAGACTTAACATTGGCCTCTATGACATCACAATCGGGTCGTTAAGCAATTAGAATCTTATGCCAGGTGGCCAGCCCCACCTGCAGCAGCCCTCTCTCTCTCAGGCTTTAAGCATACAATCTCTATGTGAAGACTACATATCCTGTTAACTGTTTCCTCTGTCCACAACTGTTTCAAAATAAAAGTCCTCACTGCAATAATACACTATTAAATCATTTAACCATTGAAACTACTCATCTATTGAACTGTTCAACGATTCCAACTGTCAGTTATCATCAACTATGCTTCCATTCAACTACATGAAACCTCCATGTACCTAGCAACCAACACAGCAACCATTAAAATTAAGCGTTTATGACCGTTTCCATAGCAACCAACATGATTATACTGCAGTAACTTCTTGTTTCCTGATAGTGGCCACCATGGATACCCTAGCAACAAATGTTTCAAAATAAAAGTCCTCACTAGCAAGTTAGCATGGTTAGCATTGTTAGCTTAGTTAGCATTTTTAGCATTACTGCTAGAAATCATTAGCTAAGTTTGTTAGCATAGTTAGCATGTTTAGCAACTGCAAGAAATCATCAACTAAGTTAGCTAATCAACCTAGTTAGCATTGTTAACAAATGTAGCATTGTTAGCATAGTTAGCATTTTTAGCATAACTGCTAGTAATCATTAGCTAAGTTAGCTAATCAACCTGATTAGCACTGTTAGCATAGTTAACATTTTTACCATAACTGCAAGAAATCAGTAGTTAAGTTAACCAATCAACCTGGTTATCATTGTTACCATAGTTAACATTTTAACATGAATAGAAATCATTAGTTAAGTTAGAACTGGAATGTTTCAGCTTTAAACTGTCTACCTTCACACTATCAACTTTCTTTAAACTGTGCAATCACCATCTTTACCCTAGCTACACCTTAGTAGCCATATCTACATTATCTATCTATACATTTTCATGCACTGGTAATTCCTTGGAATTGCATTTCTAGTTTAACATTAGGTTCACATTTCTACTGTTTCATATTTGTTTTAAGGATCCAACAAAACACAGCTTTTCAGAAATTATTTGAACGGTTTTATTATGTTCTTCTAAAACAGCATTAAAACACCACATAACCACTACTTTATTAAGACTGAACAGGCTTTTCTAACATACCAGAGTTCATGAAACATACATATCAGGACACTCCTATCTAAAATACCTCAGCGGTATTCACAGAACACATGAATAAAGACACTGACCACTAAAAATTCACCGAACAGGACCGGTCAATTAACGTAACAATAATTTGACAGCACATGTTGGTCAGTGTAACTGATATGTCTCTCTCCCTCACAAAGAAAAAAAAAGAAACATGTTTCATCAATATGACATAAAGCAATGCATTCATTATGTGTCACATAGAAACACCACATAACCACTGGTGTGTATTACTTCATTAAGACTGAACAGGCCTTTCTAACATACCAGAGTTCATGGAACATACATATCAGGAGGACATGCCTATCTAGAATGCCTCAGCTGTATTCACAGAACATGTAAATCAAGACAATGACCATTCAAAATTCACAGAACAGGACCGGTCAATTAACATAACAATAACTTGACCGTACATCTTGGTCAGTGTAACTGAAATGTCTCTCTCCCTCAAAGACAAAAAAAAAGAAAAAAGTAGCTTAAAAAAATCTCAAGCATTCACTGGGAGAAAAACTAAATCTCAAAAACTCCATCACAATCCAGCATTCCTACAGATATAAATTAAGTCAGCTTGACATGAAGACGCTGCTGGTGGGAATTAAGTCAGCCATAGGAGGGACGGTTAGTACAGCATGTTTTAACAGAAAGTGTTCGTAGGAGGACGGAGTAGGAGTAGCAGCGGGAGCAGCTGTTTTAAACAGAAACTACTGACCGTACTCTCGTTTTTATGAAGCATATCGGTCAACATACTAGGGTACTCATCATTGCCAAAATTTCACATAATTTCTCACAATATTATAGGTCAAACAAATATTTTGTCCCGTGCGTAATGACAAGATCCGCATTTGGATTAAACTCACCTTTCTTCTTTTGTACGAGTTGTTGGACGATTGCATTTTCATTTCATTTACTTATTTCCTTGTCTTAAGTCACGTGTCTGGATACAGAGTTGAACATTGTCATTTTAACAGTCATCAGATTAACGCGAGACCGGGCAGCTATCCAAGCGCATCACGACTATAAAAGGTCACGCCATGAAGACTACTTTCTTTTCGTCTCGCTCTGCCTGGTGAACAGACGCATCCGAAGTCTCTGTGATGAGCTAAGTGGCTAATATTTAATCGATACATTACGTGTAATAGTCTTCACATTTACGTGTAGCCTATATTATGTTGAAAACGATATATTAAGCAGAACTTTGACGTAAGATTGCATACAGCAGTTTTTAAGTGTGTATGTCTAAACTTAATTATTATTGTCATATTGAGTTAGGCAAAAGTAGGCCTAGCCGTTATTACTTTGTATGCTAGCCTACATTACGAAAAATACCCGGGAAAAAATATTTAATTGATCAGCTCCCACTCATAGCCTAACACAAGCCTAATAGTTAGTTAATCGGTCTAGAAGGCTAAGTGAAATGTGCTGTGCTGTGTACATTTAAATTACAGTATTTCCATTGCAGACTAGTGAAGACACATGGACAGTATTGTGACAGAAATATATTTCATTTTACTCATCACACAGTGCTCCCCGCTGAACGTCTAAGCTAATTAGCTGATTACAGCTAATAACTGACATTAAAGCATGCCAAACTCTTAGTATGTTAAGGGTATAGTGTTGACATGGGGTTATTTGAATTCCAAAGGCCAAGGGGACTTTATCATGGTGCATAGTGTCCTGGATCCATGAAATAACTGGCCTTTAAAAATAAAAATAAAAATCCCCTATGGGAATTTAACATGGTCGTTCCAATACTTATGACCCCCTGTATTTTAAGGAAAACATTTATTTATTTACAATACATTATTCATTCACAAAGAAAATGAATGTCCTTAAAGGTTGAATAGTTACTCATTGTTTCATTTAAGGCATTAAGATTAGTGCTGCCGCGATTAATCGACATAATTGAACTAATCATTTTGCTTTTGACCCCCTATTTATTTTTGGTCTCCCGTCTCTAACGGCTGTAATGTTATTAATTCTATTATTAACTCTACAAAAGTAGGCTGATATTGATATGAGAATATCTATATCTATGGCTATATGTCATGTTTTGGCCCTTCAGTTGAGTTAAAAATAAAATGGACAAAATGGAATGGAATAAAATGGACTATTTTTTTTTAAAAAAATAGTCGTTTAGATTAGTCGACTAATCGAAAAATTAGTCGAAAGATTAATCGTTAGAAAATTAGTCGTTAGTGGCAGCACTAATTAAGATACATTTCCAAAAGATGATTTTATATTTAACTTTAAGCATGCGTTCTAATACTTTTGGAGGGCACTGTATGTCTGTTTATGAACTATGATTAAGTGTTTGAACTGTTACCTACCTGATGTGGCACCCTGAGCAGCGGGTGGACGGTCGGTCGCAAAGGACCCGGCGAAGTGCTCGTCTGTGAAAGCAGCAGGTTTGAACAGCCTGATACCAGGCGTGGAGAACCCAGAGGCCACAATGGAGGGGACATCGTAAATGGTGATGTTCGACCCTGGATGATCCCTCATCCACCTGTCTGCAGCAGTGTTGACATACGCCTTAAGGGGGCCAAAGACACTGACATCCATAGGCTGCATTCTATGGGTGCAGTGAGGAGGGAAGGAGAGCAGGACAATGCCATTGGCCCTGCAAAAATCGATGGCCGTGATGGAGAGGTGGGACGGGTGGTTGTCGAGGAGGAGCAGCAGCTTTGAGTGCTTGGAGACCCGGGTGTGCCTGGCGAAGTGTGCCAGGAACAGGAGGAAGTCCACCTCTTTCATCCAGCCTGTCTGGTTTCCCGAGCCAGCACAGCCAGTGGGTCCTCCTTGCAGGAAATGGTCTTTAAACCTCTTGCGGGGGAAAACAAAAAATGGTGGGATGAAGTCCCCTTGGGCATTGCCTGCCAGGGCCATCGTCACCAGGGTCCCCCTCTCGCCTGAGGTCACTGAGCCGACCTGCTTCTGACCGGTCCTGGCGACAATACGGTCCGGACCGTGGTGACTCCTGTCAAACACGACATGATGAATTTGATTACTTTTATCGTTTACTTATTTTTAATTGAACATTTGCCATGACATTTTGTTGCATGTTTTCTTTTTTTTTGTGATTGGGAATTTTTATTGATTTTAAAACAGTAGTACAGGTCACCAGTCACATAAGAAGAGCATGGAAAAATTCCTCACACAAATAAACAAACAAACAAAGGACAAATCAAGCATCAGTGAATGCATATACAATATATGCCCACATAGACCACAGACAAGACACAACAAACAGTATATAAAAGAAAAAACAATAAATAAATAAAATAAAATAAATTATCACACAGGAAGGAGGCTGCGCTAGAAATGAACCAGAGAGCTCTTGTATTGTGTAGGAAAAGGGGGCCGAACCTGTAGTTCATCAGTGAAGGTCATTGATATACTGAAGAAACTTTTGCCATTTAAAGTAGTACCAATCTAACCTATCCAGCAGGGTGAAGGACACTCGTTCATATGCAGCAACTGTAGTCAGGGCATTGTACCAATCCGTTATTGATGGGGCATGGGCTGACTTCCACTGTTGGGCTAGCAGTTTCCTACCAATCATGATAGCTGTTTGGACCCATTCTGCATAGACTGAGGCAATACTATCCTTTAGTGTAGATGGGTCTCCTAGTAAGTATAACCGGCTGCAAAAGGGAACCTCTGGGCCCACAACTTTCTGAATGCACTCATGAACTGATGACCAAAAGACTTGCACATTTGGGCAGTGCCACAACATATGGGTTAACGTGCCGTCGCCTGAGCACTTCCAGCACCCTGGGTTATCAGTGAGTTTAAGCCTGTACAGTTTAGAAGGGGTCCAGTACATTCTATGGAGTATCTTGAACTGAATAAGTCTAGTGCGAAGATCACGTGCCATTTTCTTTAAGTTACGAATTATGTTGGTCCATTCTTCATCTGTTAATATAATTTCAAGATCTCTGTCCCATACTTTCTTTAATGAAGACATGGTGCTGTATTTCTGAAGTAGCATTGAGTAATAAAGCGATGCTTCATGACCCATTCCATATCTTGCTATAATGAGGGAGGGAGTCTCTGCACTATGTGGAACCACAGGAGGTTTGAACACTTTTTTTAAGAGACTATGAATTTGTATATATCGCCAGTAATTATTTTTTTGCAAGTTGAATTCCGCCTGTAAGTCATTGAAGGTTTTAAGGTCTTTTCCTTCATAGAGGTTACCTAGTGTTAAAATACCTCTTTGTGCCCATTCTTTCCAATAGAAAGAAGATTTCCCAATTTTCAAGCTATGATTGTACCATATGCTAGATGACATATTTAAAAAGGGATCAAAATTTAAAATGTTTGCAGTCTTTCTCCAGACTCCCTTAAGACACTTTAGAACAGGGTGATCCTGCACCACAGAAGGAAGTGTGGCAGTAAGATGTGCAGCCAATGGGAGGTTAGGGCAGTAATGAGCTTCTACGGTGAGCCATGGTGGAGCCCGTTCTGGGGGGAGATACCACTGTGCCAGGTGTCGTAGGCAAAAGGCGTAGTGGTATAGTAGGTTTGGAATCCCTAAGCCACCCTGATCACTTTTTTGTTGAAGTTTTTTAAGGTGGATTCTTGCACGCTTTCCATTCCACAGAAACAGGTTACATAATTTATCAAACTGTCTAAAAAGATTCGCAGGAACATTCACTGGGAGGGACTGCAAGATATAATTAAATTTAGGGGCTACACTCATCTTCAAAATATTAGCTTTAGCCCACAAGGATAGGTGAAGTGGTGACCACCTTTCTATGTCCAATTTAAATTTGTCAAGTAATGGTTCTATATTGACTTTCATAAGATCAGACAAGTTAGATGGAAACAATATCCCAAGATATCTAATGCCTTGCTCTGGCCACCTAAAGTTGCCTGATTGGAATAGTGTTTTTGGGCAGTATGTTGTTAATGCCAGGGCTTCACACTTGGACCAATTTATCTTATATCCTGAGAATCTGGCAAAAGAGCTGATCAAGGATAGCAGCGCTGGCATGGAAGTCTCAGGGCGGCTAACAAAGGTCAAAATGTCATCTGCATATAACATCACCTTGTGTATCATGTGTCCCACACTTATGCCAGTGAAATTAGGGTCCAAGCGAATGGCGGCCGCCAAGGGCTCTAGAGCTAAGGCAAAGATGGCTGGGGAGGCAGGGTCGCCCTGGTGGGTGCCTCTGTGCAGTTTAAAATATGGGGAGGTGAGGCCATTGGTTGTTACAGCTGCAGTGGGCTCTTTATAGATTAGGCGTAACAGATTAAGAAAGACTCCTCCAAAGCCCAGGTGTTCAAGAACCAGAAATAAATACTCCCACTCGACCCTGTCAAAGGCCTTTTCTGCGTCCAGCGACAGGGCCGCAGTGGGAGCTGTGTCCTCTCTGACTGCCCACATTATGTCTATCAGACGACGTAGATTATCTGAGGAGTGGCGATTACGTATGAACCCAACCTGGTCGGGGTGGACCAGGGAAGGCACAACTCTGTTCAGTCTACTGGCGAGGATTTTTGAGAAGATACGGCTATCATAATTAGTCAAAGAAATTGGTCTATAGCTTCGACAGTCTGTGGGTTCCTTATCCGTCTTCAGTATTAGTGTAATGATGGCCTGTGAGAGTGTAGGTGATAATGCTCCCTTTTCAAGAGAATCCATATACATTTCTAGCATCAATGGAGCTAGTTCGGGAGCAAAGCACTTATAGAATTCGGCCGTAAAACCGTCAGGGCCAGGTGCCTTGCCTGTGGGCAGGGACCTGATAACTTCCTGGATTTCTAAAGCAGTTATTGGTTTGTTGAGTAGTTGTTTTTGCTCAGTTGACAGAGTTGGGAGATTTAATGTTTTTAGAAAAGCCTCAGTCTCAACTTTACCTGCCACTGATTCAGAGCTATATAGATTCTCATAAAACACCTGGAAAGTGTTGTTGATATCAGCAGGGCTTGTGTGTAGCACACCCTGATGGTCATACACTGCTGGAATGGCACTGTGTGCTTCTTGCTGTTTTATGTAGTTGGCTAGCATACGCCCAGCCTTATCACCTCCTTCAAAGAACCGTTGTCTGGCCCTAAACAGTGAGAATTCTACTCTTTCAGATAATAAGGTGTTGTATTTGTATTTAAGCTGGGAAAGTTTGCGCAAATTGTTTTCAGACATATTAGTTTTAAAGCCCTCCTCTGCCTTTTGAATTTCTTTTTCCAGATCAAGGAGTTCTGCTGCCTTTTCTTTCTTTTTACGGGAGGCATATTGAATCATGAATCCTCTCAAAAAAGCCTTCAACGCTTCCCAGGCTATCCCTGGAGAGGGGGCTGTTGGAATATTTGTGTCCTTAAACAGAGTAATCTGCTCTTGTACTACTAACCTAAAGTGTGAATCTTGAAGTAAGGAGGAGTTTAACCTCCACCTTTGTGATTTGATCACTGTAGTTGGCTGCCTTATGTGAAGGGTGACCTCCGCATGATCAGACACTAAAATAGATCCTATGGTACATGAGGTTACATATGAGATGAGGGAGTGAGATATCAGGAAGTAGTCAATCCTAGTATAGATGTGGTGGCAGGCAGAATAGAAAGTATAGTCCCTACCATTAGGATTCAGTAATCTCCAAACATCTACCAGGCCTAAGTCTTTACAAATGTTCATCAAGATCTCCACAGATCTGCGCTGTTTGTAATTAGAGGGGCGGCTACGATCTAAAACCATATCAAAAACTTGATTGAAATCCCCTCCAATTATAATTGGGCAATTCTGACCATTTTGAAATTCGGCTATTTTAGATTCAATAGTGCTTAAAGGGATATTCCGCCATTTTTGGAAATACGCTCATTTTCCACCTCCCCTCGAGCAAAACAATCGATATTTACCTTGTTCCCGTTCATCCAGCCATTCTGTGAGTCTGGCGATACAACTTTTAGCTTCAGCCTAGCATAGATCATTGAATCGGATTAGACCATTAGCTTCTCGCCTGCTAGCTTCATGTTTAAAAGTGACTAAGATTTCTGGTAATTTTCCCATTTAAAACGTGTCTCCTCTCAAGTTAGAAAGTGCAATAAGACCAACTGAAAATGAAACCTGGCGTTTTTCTAGGCAGATTTGACATGGAACTACACTCTCATCTGGCGTAATAATGAAGTCAACTTGCAAACGTACCATAGGCGCAGTGATATCGTTCGCAGCATCTGAAAATAGTCCCCATAGACAACAAGCAGTAGTAGTGCCAGTAGCTGCAAGTTGCCTTGATTATTACGCCAAATGAGAGTGTAGTTCCATGTCAAATCGGCCTAGAAAAACGCCAGGTTTCATTTTCAGTTGGTCTTATTGCACTTTCTAACTTGAGAGGAGACACGTTTTAAATGGGAAAATTACCAGAAATCTTAGTCACTTTTAAACATGAAGCTAGCAGGCGAGAAGCTAATGGTCTAATCCGATTCAATGATCTATGCTAGGCTGAAGCTAAAAGTTGTATCGCCAGACTCACAGAATGGCTGGATGAACGGGAACAAGGTAAATATCGATTGTTTTGCTCGAGGGGAGGTGGAAAATGAGCGTATTTCCAAAAATGGCGGAATATCCCTTTAAGAAAGAGGGCACATCTAAATTGGGTGCATATACGTTAACGAGAATATATGGGTGACCTTCAATTTCTGTCTGTAGTACAATCAATCTCCCATCATTATCTGTGTAAAGTTTGTTTGTTTTAAATTGTAAATGTTTATGAATTAATACTGATACCCCCTTACTGGCACTGGAACCCACAGAGTAATGAACCTGTCCTACCCAATCTCGGCGTAGTTTTTTATCGTCTAGTTCTGAGAGGTGAGTCTCCTGGAGGAAAACTATGTCATATTTCTTAGCTTTCAATGTACTGAGTATTTTCTTCCTTTTAATTAGCTGACCCATGCCTTTGGTGTTCCAGCTACAGATCTTCAACCCCCTATTATGGTCATTTCCGCTCATATAGATGTACACTAAAGCTTTGGGTTAGCGCAGCCTCCAAATAAAACAGAAAACTAAACACAACATACAAACAACGTCCTCCAACGAAGGAACACACAAAAACATAACTGGAGCTAAAATACTCCATCAGAGTGCTAGCAATTAACACTCTAAACACTAAAGTATACGTCCGTGAACCACTGACTTTCAAGGCTACCTGACACAGCGACACCATCCAGAAATCGCCTGCTATGCCTAGCCCTAGACATCCTCTGATCTAGCAACGTGTCAGCTACCGCTATCACCCGAACCCACAATACCCCAAAACAAAGGGGGAAATTAAAGTAGCAGGTGAACTGCAAACGTAGCTTCATGGCAATTTAAAGCTAAATGAGTTTAAACCACACACCAGTATAAGAGAGTAGACCCTCGTCAATCAAGGCTGACATATTGAGATATTAATAATAAAAAAAAAGAACGTTGAGTAGCCTACTATTACTATTAGCCAAGTAACAGTTCAAGTTCAGTAGGCTATGGAGTGAGGGAGAAAAAGAAAAAGGGTCCCTGTTTACTTACGTCCGTTCAGTGTCCAAAAAAAAAAGCAGTAGCCTAGGCTACACCCCCTTTATCAGCGAACTTTAAATGAAAAATATGACCACGTCATGTAGGCAAGTCCATCACTTCTGGTCAGAGATCTTACAGCTTGTTGATAAATTCCAAGGCCTTTTCCGCATCATTGAAGCGATGCTCCAGTCCGTCATTCAAGAAAATCCTAAGCGTTGCAGGATAGGCAAGTGCGAATTTCGTGCGTCGGTCGTTCAATTTTCTCTTGCACTCCTTAAACTTCTGGCGCTGCGCTTCTACCGCTTTGGTGTAGTCTGGGAAGATGCTAATTTTGTTGTTGTCCCACATTATCTCCTCCTTAGCTCTTGCAGTACGCTGAATCTGTGACACGTCTTGAAAGCACAGGAACTTAGCCACAAAAGCTCTAGGCGGGCGGCCCTCCTGGTGTGGTGCTAGAGTGCGATGTGCACGTTCAATGATAAGCCCCCTTGTAAAGTCCACTTCCAAGAGCTCAGGTAGCACCCTTTCTAGAAATTCAACGGGATTCTTCCCCTCGCATCCTTCAGGAAAACCACGAATTCTCAAATTATTACGTCTGCTCCGAGCCTCTAGATCATCCACCCATTTTTGCATTTTCGTTAGCTCAGACATTGGGGCAGGGGGGTTAACCCTTGCTGCATCTGTAGCTTCCTCGAGCATGGCAATCCGAGTCTCCACATGATCTAGTCTTTCGGAAAACACTTCCAGTTTCTCGCTTATTGCTGTAGTTGTATGTTTGATTTCCGCCAGGGCCGCCTTCTGGCTCGCATCCATCTGCTTCAGTAGCTGGTGCATGTTAGCCACTTCGGTAGCAAGTGGATCAGTGATAGGAGCGCCATCTTTATCGTTAGCTACAGCAGACTTTTCCGCAGCATGGTCAGTATTTCTAGGCTTGCTGTTCTGTCTTCGCGTTTCTTTTGCCGGCTGAAGTGACATGTTAGAGATTAGAAGTTATCCAAGTATAATGCCGTCGAGTAAATAGCAGGAAATAAACTTAAAATAGTAATTGTACAGGATGGTGTCAGGAGCTCACGGTCTAAGCAGCCATTCCCCAGCGAGCGTCACGTGACTCCGCCTTGTTGCATGTTTTCAATGAATTTGTATTTATTTATGTGTATGTATTTATGAATTATTAATTATTTATTGATAGTTATTTATTAATTGTGTGTAGTTTTCTCATGTATATAGTTCTGTGTACATAGTTTCTATTTATGAATGTAGTAAGTTGTTAGTTAGTAGTTGTATATAGTTTATATTAAATACCGGTCTCATCAACATTCCACACATCCTTTGCCTGAAACCCGTGATGGTCAAGGACCTTCTTCAGGTTGGCAAAGAACGCTTCAACGTTGTTCTTGTTGAAGCTTGCCAGCCTGTGCTGGCTGGTGGCCTAAGGGCGACGGAGGGAGAGGCTGCCACTCCGCTCCAGAAAGCCAGTGAACCAATCCTTGCCCGCCATTTTCTTGGTTGCCCACGGTCCAGGGAAAGGGCAACCAAAGTGGACCACCAACACGTAGGCAAATTTTCGGACCTGAAGGGGTCATACAAGGTTTTTTAACTTAAATTGTTGTAAATGGAGTCTGTAAAATATTATTGTGTGTGTGTGTGTAGCAGGGTTGGTTATGTTTCCCTGAATTTCCCCACTGTTCCCTGCATATTCTGCGCAGGTTTGCAGTTTCCCACGCCTCTGGCGTACAGTAGGTAGCAGGGGGGTGTGGCAGGAATTGGTTCCCGCGCTTGGGACATTTAATGTGTCATGTAGCCCCCTCCTCTGCCTCTTTTGCGACTGTCCTGAGGCAGAGGTATGTGGTGTCTTATTAAAATATACCATGTATTTTGTGCCTATTTTCTGTCACCCCTCCATGTAGACCATCATAATGTGTTGTGCACCTTATGCATGAGATGCAGTTTAATGAATAGTGACCGTGCACACGTAACTGTTTAAAAGTTTTCTTACGCTGCAGCCGTTTAGCGTGCTGCTGGTGTATTTGGGCTAGATGGCTAGCATGCTTAGCTGAAATATGACATGTGGTGTGGGTTGACTCGATAAAGAAATGTTGTGTGATAATAAGTGGTTTACCTGGTCTGTTTGGCAGGAGCTGTGATGCGTCTGGCTCGCTCCATGCCTGAATACTTTTTATTTCTTTTCTAACATCTCAGGTATGCCATGGACTGTATTTGTTTAAACATATTCTTTAATGTAATTTTGTGCGACTGTAAGTGTTTGTCGCATGTCTCGCGCTCTTTTGCTACTGTCCTGAGGCAGAGGAGCTGTGATGCGTCTGGCTCGCTCCATGCCTGAATACTTTTATTTCTTTTCTAACATCTCAGAGCAATAAAGCAACATAAATTGCCGTTGGTTGTGGCGTCCCGTCATTCCGAAAACACAACGCAGAGTGATCGAGGGAGGGGAGAGACGACCTCTGTTACATGTGTATGCTATTTATTCATATTTATTTATTTATTTGTTAATATTGTCATAAATCACGCAGGACACATGCTGCTACTCAAGTAGTTTACTGAAAACCGAAACTGATGTGCATCACATACATGTCAGGGGTCAACCAATCAGGAATCAACATCATTAATTCAGATACTATTATCACATCTCCCCCTTTTAAAGATCAGTTATCACAACTTACATAAACAAAATATCTGACTCAACTGAACTAACTGAATTGCACAGCTACACATATCCCAACATAAAATCTTATTCAAAATGTCTCTTCTGCAATAGACTTCTGGTGTGTTAACAGAATTACATAACTATAACTGAAACAACCTGATAAAGGCATTTTCTACAGTCCTGTTTTAGGGCTGGTAACATAGTGGTATCTTCACCACACGTCCACAACGGGTGGTCTTAGGTGAATCACGCTGTGGGGTCTGGGGAATGGCTGTGGTTGCCTCTGTGCTGGGAGAGGGTGTGTCTGTGCTCTTTGGAGGTGGCTCATACGGAACCACAGGTGGACCCTCCTCAGCATCTGTTGTGCAATCAGCTGGATCTTGTTCCTGTTGAGTCTGGCTTGGAATGGCTTGAAGATGTTTACGATTCCTCCGGAACTCTCCATTGTCTGTTGTGATGTAATAGGACCTTGGCTGTTCGGCCTGACGACTGACAACGCCTTTAGTTGTCCACCCCTTCTCACCATCGAGCTTAATCCGCACAGGGTCACCTGGACACAGTGGTGATGGAGATCTAGCTCCATGGCGTCTGTTGAAAAAGTGTTGGTAAGATGCTTTTGCTTTTCGATCGTTTTCTTCCACACATTTCAAATCAGGCCATTTTGGGACCAGGTTACTTGGCAATGTTGGCACGGTAGTCCTGAGGTGTCTTCCCATCAGTAGCTGTGACGGACTGCCGCCTGTGGATGCGATAGGGGTTGCTCGGTATGCAAGTAGAGCCAGGAAAGGGTCGTCCAGCTTCAGTATTTTCTTAGCCGTCTGAACGGCGCGCTCCGCCTCCCCATTCGATTGGGGAAAGTGAGGACTGGACGTTGTATGCACAAAGCCATATTGTTCTGCAAATGCTTTAAAGTCTGCTGATGTGAACTGCCGTGCATTGTCTGAACACAGCTTTTCAGGGATGCCAAAGCGTGCGAACATGCTCTTCAATTTTCCAATGACTCTCTTGCTTGTCATATCTGTCAGATGTGCTATTTCAATGAATCTTGAATAATAGTCAACGACTACAAGGTATTGCTGGCCACCTACTTCAGATATCAGCTCCAAGATGTCTCCATGGGCCTGGTGGTAATGCTGTGGTAAGCAGTGGTTCTTTGCATTGTGTTGGCCTTGAAATCTGACATGTCTGACATAGATTCACTTTGTGTTTCAGATCGGCACTGATGCCTGGCCACCACACAGATAGGTTTGCCCGTTCACGACACTTGTTGAGCCCTTGATGCCCTTCATGGATGCGATCCAGCATTTCATGTCTCATTTTGGCTGGAATTACAATTCTTGATCCATACAGAAGAAGACCTTTAAACTCACTCAAGAGTCCCTGATGGCTAAAGTAGGCTCGCAAATGGAATGGTACCATTTTGTAATGTTTAGGCCACCCTTCTTTGACATACTTCAGAACACATTGCATGTCCTCATCGGCCTCTGTAGCATGAACTATCTGCTGCAACTTTTGTGGTGACGCAGGAAGGTGTTCCTCCACACCTGCTATGTAGGCACGACTTCCTCCTCAAGATCTGAGTGCTCAGTCTGTGGCAAAGGGTGTCTGGACAGTGTATCGGCAATAAGTAGAGACTTATACACTGCCACTGGGTTGAACCGCATCATCCTAATTAGGAGCCGTTGACAACGGATGGGGACTTCATCTAGGTTTTTCTGGTTTATCAACGGGACCAGGGGTTTATGGTCAGTAAGCACTTTGAAGGACTCCAAGCCACAGAGGTAACGTGAAAGCTTTTCACATGTCCACACTGATGCCAGGCACTCCTTCTCTATTTGCGCATAGCGCTGTTCTGCGGCTGTGAGGGTACGGGAACAGAAGGCCACCGGAAGCATTTTCCCATCATGCTCTTGGAGCAAGGCACCACCTATCCCATAACTGCTGGCATCAGCCGTGACGACGTTTGGCTTTTCCACACTGTAATAAGCTAATACTGGGGCTGTGGCCAACATCTCTTTCACCTTTGTGAAGGCAAGCTCCTGACTCTTGTCCCATCTCCAAACTGCATCAGCTCTAAGTAGCTCGTTCAATGGCTTAAGCACTGTAGCACTGTGTGGTAGGTAACGGCAAAGATAATTGATCATGCCCAGGATGCGTTTCAACTCAGTCTGATTTTGAGGCTTTGCGAGGTCGCGAATGGCATGGACCTTGTCCGGGTCGGGCCTGACGCCCTCTCCACCTAGACGATGTCCAACAAAGTTCAGCTCTGTTTGGCCGAAGACGCATTTTTCTTTCTTCAGCTTTAGCCCTGAGGCCTGAATGGTCCACAGCACCTCAGCAAGTCTACGGTCATGTTCTTCACGGGTGTGGCCGTACACTAGGACGTCGTCCATGAAACAGCACACCCCCTCGCTGTCCCGGAGCAGCTCAGTCATTCGTTTTTGAAAAATTTCTGGCGCACTCGTGATTCCAAAAGGTAAGCGGCGGAAACAGTACCGCTTAAAGGGAGTTATGAAGGTTGTCAGTCTTTTACTGCTGTCATCCAATGGGATTTGCCAGAATCCGCTTGCAGCGTCCAGACTGGAGAAAACTGTCGCCCCAGACAGCTTCGAGATGATGTCATCAAGTGTTGGTAGTACATACTTTTCACGAATGACAGCCTCATTTAGTCGTTTGAGATCCACACATATTCTAATATCTCCTCCCTTTTTGAGCACTGGCACCATAGGGGCACACCATTGGGTTGGTTCAGAGACTTCTTCTATCACACCCAACTGCTCCATTCTGTCCAGTTCTTGTTTGACCTTTGTCAGCAGTGGAATTGGTATCCGACGAGCTGCATGAATGCTGTATGGCTCCGCTGTGCTTTTGAGCATTATTTTGACTGACTCGCATGCCATTAGTCCCAATGAGCCAAACACGTTTTCGGACACTTCATTAATCCTTTTAATTAGTCCAATTTGAATAGCTGCACTACGTCCTAACAGATTTCCAACGTGGGCTCCTCTTACAACATAGGCATCAATGTTATAAGGCCTTTTGTTCACAGTCGCTTTTGCATTCAGTTTGCCTATGCATTCCAACTGGCCTCCTGGACTGTTTAGTATTACATTGGTTTTGCTCAGTGGCATTTTATTTTCCAAGCTTTGGTAGCTTTTTTCAGACATTACCGTTGCATCTGCTCCAGAATCGATTTTAAAGCTGATACTTTGGCCATCAATTACAATGTCAGCCATCCATGGCGGAACAGGTGCATTTTGGAAGTTCACAGAGCCCAGGAACATTGCTGGTCCAGCATCCTCATACGATGTCACTTCTTGAACTACTTTAGTGTGACAGCAGACCGCATAGTGGCCTACACGCTTGCAGCGTCTGCATTCAGCCTTTTTAGCAGGGCAGTATTCTTTATCTCCATGAGTGTTGTTACATCTATTACATTTCTTCCTCTCATTCCATTCATTTGTGTTACCTTGTCCTCTTCTCTGACCGTCTACACTGTTTCTCTTTCCCCTGCCACGGTAACGTTGTGAAAATTTAACCTCCTCTAGTTTAGTTTCACCTTGCTCGGAATTTTGGCTTTTAATTAGCTCGTGGCTACGTGCCATTTCAATTGCCCTTGCTAGCGTCAGTGTTGCCTGTAGCTGAAGTTTTTCTGACATCGACTTGTCTCTCAATCCGATCACTATTCGATCTCTGATGTGCTCATCCTTAAATTCACCGAACTCGCAGTGTTCGGACAGCTCATATAGCCCTCTCACAAACGCCTCCACCGTCTCCCCTTCTCTCTGCTTGCGCTGATGGAATCGCGTACGTTCGTATATCACATTCCTTCGGGGAATGAAGTGGTCATCAAACTTCTGAATTACTACTTCGTAATTGTCCTTATCATCGTCATCATCAAACGTGAACGATTTAAATATGTTCTCCGCTTCCTTTCCCATGGAATACACGAGAGCACTGACCTGTATCTCGCCATCTTCCAATGACAATTTCGTGGCCACTCGATATCTCTCGAATCTTTGTCTCCATTCTGGCCATTCACTCGGCCTTTCAAACGGGAAACTTTCAGGCGGTGAGAATTTAAGCATCTTCAGTCAAAGATGTTGCACATCAACAAGTTTATAACGGAATTCACCGACTTCTGACACCATGTCATAAATCACGCAGGACACATGCTGCTTCTCAAGTAGTTTACTGAAAACCGAAACTGATGTGCATCACATACTGTACATGTCAGGGGTCAACCAATCAGGAATCAACATCATTAATTCAGATACTATTATTACAAATATGTATTAATTTGTTAATATTTATATATATTTATTCATATTTATTCACAATAACAGTATGTGCATGTGAATGGTTGTGTGAACAGCAGACAAACACAGTTGGTTCATTTCCATACGAAAACCTTTATTATTTGTTCCTGTCCCTTTTCAAAACACTGACCTCCTTAGGGGTCAGCCCATAATACAGGGGTGCCCAAATACTTCCCAGTGGAGGGCCAAAATTGATCGTGGGGGATGGGCCGAGGGCCAAAATGTTAATTTTGCAGTACAATAAGTTAAATAATACGTGTGCAGTACATTACATGTGTAGTTCATTAAGTTAGGCATGTGTGTGCAAGATAAACACTATCACAAAGTCATTTTGAAAAACAAATGACACTGTTTATTGTGCTTTACATTTATGTTCATAAAATTACAGAACATCTGGCTTCTTTGAATTAGAAAAACAACTGAAGCACTATTAAATGTCTCTATGTATGTGTGTGTGTTTTGTGTGTACAGTGTGAGAGTGTATGTGTGTATGTGTGAGTGTGTCTCTCTCTGTGTGTGTGTGTGTGTGTGTGTGTGTACACATTGTGTGTGTGTGTGTCTATGTCAGCACTATTAAATATTTGTGGACAGGCATATTACTAGGCCTAGTGTCTACTATGGAGACATATTGGGGGCCTAGGTCAGGCCTACACATTCTGCCTGAAGCCAATTAGTGGGAAACGTGAAGCCTGTCTCTAAGAGATGCATGAAGTGAAAATACTGAACATCAATGAGAAAAATGAGAATCAAATGAGAAAAAAACACCTTAGTTTGTTTTGTTTATGGCTGCAGTAGGCTATGAAAAACAAATACTGCTTTTGTTTTAGATTTAATGTCTGTATTTTAAAAGAACATATTTTTTTCACCAACACAAAGTAGGCCTATGCATGCATCACAACACACATATGACAACATGGTTGTTATAACAAGCCTAATATATTGTTTTATGCTCAATACAATTTTAAACGTAGATCTCACCTGCTGAGAGATGTCTGCTAAGCAGCTGGAGTTTTTGCTTGAAGGCTTCATCTGGTCTCTCCCTTGAAGTAGGGATGTTAACCGGTGACTGTTTGACCGATGGTTGACCGTATCCACTTTAGCCGACCAAAGTTGTCGCTAGTCGGTTAAACAAAAAAAAAAGAGGCATCTTTAAATTAGGCTAAAGACAGTGGACTAAACGCTACTACAGCTAGCCATCTCATTCCAAGAAGATCTTTTTTGTGTGAAGTTAACAAAATTATCCCTCTCACTCAATTTTTCATAACGCCTGCTTGTAGGCTAGGCTACGAAATAAACCAATAAAAACATTTGGCACGAGGTCACAGCGGTGGCCGGTGCGTCTTTTGCAATCTGGAAGTGTGCCGTTTTATCCATTGGGTTTTATCATGTTGCAGTCTAAGCAACTTTCCGCATAAGATGGGCTTAAATTTGGAAAGACATTACATCTACATTTCAGGAAGGGTCATCAATGGTAACAGATAATGGTAATGATCATCTTTCGTTATTGTTGTTAGCACTTCCTCAAACTAAGCTGCGTCTCTTCGGAGCTGTCATTTTCATAAGTGAGCCGTTTCAGCCATTTCAGCTTCAAATGAGCTTCTAACGCTAGACACTTTATTTGCAACGCGATCACCTTGTACCTAAACCATTTTCGAAGCAAAGGAACCATTTGTCCTCCATTTACAAGCTCCTTGGTTTGCAGGACTCATTGGCGCTGTAGGATTAAAAAAAGTGACGTGAGTGAAAGGGCGGCGCCGGGGCTGTGTGTATGAGCGTAGGACAGAGAGATGAGAGTTGGGAAATTGCGTGGCTGTTATTTCAAATAGCATAATTTATTTTAAACAAATCGGTTAACCGGTTTCAACCGGCTAATGAGCCTCGGTGGTCGGTCAAGAAATTTTTTTGTTTTCGCCATCCCTACCTTGAAGCTGAAGATTGAGGATATTCAGCATCTCCGTGATGTCCACAAGAAAAGCCAGGTCTGCAAGCCAGTGACTGTCCGAGGGCACTTGGATGTTGTTCGTCTTCGTCGCTTGAAACACCCTGATTTCCTCACGCAGCTCAAAGACACGTCGTAAAACTTTCCCACGGCTCAACCACCGCACCTCTTGGTGGTACAACACATCACCGTACTGGGCATCCATCTCATCAAGAAGAGCTTTGAACTGACGGTGTGAGAGTGCCTTTGACCGAATATTGTTGACAATGGCGACGACATCCTGCATCACGTTCTTCAAGCCGATGTTTTTAGCGCACAGTTGTTCTTGGTGCAAAATACAATGATACTTGAAAATCGAGCCACCAAACTCGGAGACTTTGTCTGACACAAGTGCGGTTAGGCCTGCTCTCTTACCGACCATGGCCGGGGCTCCATCAGTCGTGATGCCAGATAGGTTCTCCCACTTCAAACCGTGTCTGTCCATAACTCTCTGCACTGCCATAAAGATGTCGATACCTTTTGTAGTCCCTTTCAGTGTCTCCAGGCCCGCTAGTTCTTGGCACACGTCAAAGTCCTCACTGACGCCTCGCAAAAACACCAGCAACTGCGCTGAATCTGATATGTCGGTGCTCTCATCGCAGGCAATGGAGAACGCAGAAAACCGACCTGCTCTTTGAGCTATCTGGCTCCGAACGTCTTCGGCCATGTCCTCAATGCGGCGGGTGACAGTGTTCCGTGACAGGCTAAATTTGAGAAAATACCCTCACCTGGTTCGGACACACACTTTGGGCAGCAATATTAAGACACTCTTTGACAAAATCGCCAACTGCAAACGCTCGCCCACTTCTGACAATAGCATTGCTAATTAGATAACTTGCTCGAGTGGCATTTTCTTGAGCTGTAGATGGCTGAAGTAAAGTTCGCTGCTGGGTGGTTAGCTTCGTTAGCAAGTCTGCTACCTTAGCCTTGCGATGTTCTCCCGTGTATCTTGCAAACTCCGAATGCTTAGTTTGGTAGTGACGTCGGATATTATACTCCTTCGAAACAGCGACCTTTTGCTTACATACCAGACACACTGCGGTTGAATCGATCTCTGTGAAAAGATAATCGTGTTCCCAACTATTTTTACATTTTCGTTTATCTGTGTGCCACTGCCTAACACGCTCCATCCTCACTCACTGTCACTGATCTTGACTGAACGTTAACGGATAGGAGCTGATTGGAGCTCAACAGCGCCACCCTCTGGCGCGTGCCAGTGGACAAGGCGCGGGCCAAATATTATCGTTCGCGGGCCAAATTTGGGCAGCCATGCCATAATAGATGGCTGCCGCCCTCTGCAGATATTCTCTTAACTTGCCCTCCTGCTCGAAGTTGAATACCCTATTATGAGGGTTGTAGCCTGGGGGCCTGGCTGCCTCTCTTCCCTCCTCTGCTCTTCGCTTTAGGTAGCGTGCCAATGTTGAATGGCTAATGTTGTTCGCCAGTGCTGCCTGCCTTATTGTGCTGCCTGTGTTAACCTCCCTGCAAGCCCTGGCATACACCTCTCCTGGTACCTGCCCGCTGTTTGTTTTTCTCTTTCTTACCCTTGGCATTCTCCCTCACTGTTGAATATCTGTGGATTCATGTCGTTAACACATTTTGTTCATTAAAAATATGTTTATTTAAAATACATGTTCATTGCAAAACAGTTATTAATTCGGTGAATTATACAGATGTTGATCGTACCATGTGATCACAATTACGCACGGTGGCGTGAGTGACATTCAAGACAGCTGTACCAATCACCCCTTCAGCCACTACTGACACAAAACCTGTTTTGCCTCTAAACTTCAAAACTATGACATTGCACAATTTAGGACCTGTTTAAGTACGCATTCATCTGTTGTTGGATCGTATTATTATTGCATGAAACACAAAATACAACTTCTGATCACAAAAAACTACCGCAAGTAATATTTTTTTCCCCTCACTTGCTGAATATCTGTGGATTCATGTCATAAAATATGTCATAAACATGTTTGCTCATTCAAAATATATGTTCTTCATTCAAATCAGTTGTAGTTCATTGCAAAACAGTTATTAATTCGGTGATTTATACAGATATTGATCGTGTAATGATTCCCAGATTGACACAAAATCACCATGGTTGATTGTGGAGTTATGGGGTGAAGTCTTCACCCCATAACTCCACCAGAGAATGTCTAATAAGGGGAGAACTGCCACTGTCGTTATACTTCCGGTTTTGAAATGGTTGCAGTTCCACGCTGGTTCCATTAGAGCCGCTACATTTGGAGTGCAGAATGCATGGCGGTCTATGGAGCAATACCCCTCAAAATCAGCTTTTCTCAAAATATAATTTTTTGTCAATGAATTTGAATGTTGTTTTCGAAAGGGGATGCAAAGAAATTACGTATGGCGTGGTGTTTGATTTTTTAGAGTCACTTGTTTGCTTTAAAACGTCTTTTTTAATGTAAATGACGTCATACACTCAAGCTTCATTAGCAGAATGCTAGCGTGGTATGGGCAACAACAACTCAACCTGTAAGAAATCGGAAGGACATAAGTACTCGTTCATTCAACTTTTGACCTATAACCTATGTTGAACTTGCAAAAACTACAATCAAATCTGAGATCTCTCAACGACAATTGGGTGAAAGAGCCAACTTTAGCCATCTAGCTCCATAGGCTCCCATTCATTCTGCACTCAGGCGTCCGCCCCCAGTGGAATTTCGGTGGAACTGCAACCAAAAGTCGTTACAATGGGACTTAATAGCGAGTAGCAAGGCTCTCCGTAGACGGGCTCTGACTCCACCCACTTCACATTTCTGAAAAAGGCTTTCAAAATGGGCGAGACGTTCTGAAATTTAGAGAGGGAGTGCAGCAGTGCTGCCACCAATCAACCATGGTGATTTGGTGTCAACCTGGGAATGAGTGCTGCAGACATCAGGGGGTCAGGATTTGACTGATTAGCTTCGCCGATTAGCAAAGCACTTCCTCGTCGCCATTTTCCAGAAATACATCATGTCCGGTGCCGTTTTACCTGCGTTTTACTCATGCTGATTGGTGGCTGTTCCACTCTCAGCTCATGCACGAGCTTAGTGTGGGCACGAGCTCTCCTTCTGTACCTTACGTCAATCGGTAACCTGGCACTTATTTGGCTAAGTAAAACGGCACCGGAAACAAGCCCCTTGAAACGCCATGTTGAAGCCTGAAAAAATCGTTCAATTTTGGCACTTTTCACTAGCCTAGCATTCCCATTGAAATGAATGAGGGCGGGACTTGTTCACTTTCTCCAGTTCTTATAATACCTCCATGGCAGACATGCCTTATCACAGGTAGGCTAATCAGGGCAGCAGGTGTTGGGGCGTTTCATTCCTAATTTGTAACGACCCGGTGACGTAGTGTTGGACGAAAAGTACAGGACTTGGTCAGCATTCCAATAGCATTGGACCAACATGCCATGGCATGTTTCAACCTGTAGAATGCGCAGAGAGCAATATCTCCAATACAAAATCAGAAATGTTACTTTTGTTGAGAAACACGATTTTTGTCAATATTAACCCTGGTAATAGTACAGTTCACCACTTATGAGTATTTTCAATCAATCAACAGCTCAAAAAACATATTTTAGGGTGCAGTGACTCTTTAAATCACCTGTAAATATCCAATATAGCCTAGGGCAGGGGTCGGCGATAGGCGGCCCGCAAGCAAAAACATCTGGCCCGTGAGATCTTTTGAACCAGAGGGGGAAAAAAAACCCTCTTTTTAAAAATCGGACTGCCAGTCTCAAAAATGCTCCTTATTTTGAAACGTATCTATCCAGAACAGAAGAATTTCAATCAATCTAAATGCTTAGCTATTTGTTTAATCTGAATACGAGTGAAGAAGCACGCAGCGAGGTGCAGCGTGAACGCACAACATGCAAAAACAAATGAAGTCAGTGGACAACGCTGGTTCTCAAATTCCAAGCTAGTCCCTAAAACACATGTTGTCATTCAAACAACGGTCATAGGCTTATGGTGATAATTAAAACACGACTTCTTTTAGACAGGCCTGACATCAAACAGGCAATTTACGCACGTAGAACTGTGAAAAGTGAAACACAAGGTTCAAACATAGCGTGCGTGTTATTTAGGAACGCAAACTTTAAATTACCATGCTTAGTTTCGTGGTGCCGTCTTGTACTCTTTGCATGCAGAGACAGATCAGGCATGTGGGCTTTGCATTAATAAAATTAGGGAGGATGAAGGCATAGTTCTCTGTCCATTCATCATCAAAGATCCTGTTTTCGCTGTTAACTTTTCTCTTCAGATGTTTTGATAGTGCCATTTTTGATAGCTAACAGCAACGCGTGGAAATGTTGTTCTGGTGTTTTTTTTTATTATTTTTTAAACACATAGGCATATAATAGCGCCCCCAATGACCAGTCGACAAATTTAATCTACATCAGCCTGCTTGAATGTCTCTGCTCTGACATTTCAAGAGCGCCTATCATTTTTACCTCCTCCGATATTAATTAATTAAATTAGCCATTGTTTTGGTTGTGAACTTGTGGCCCACTATTTAATGGTTTGGAAAATATCTGGCCCGAGGCCAAACTTAATTGCCAACCCCTGGCCTAGGGCTATAGTATACAGGGCTAGATACACTGTTTAAACTAGTGTGACAACAGAGTGGACTCTTCCATTTGGCTAAACAAATGTAAAATGCAAGACAAAGACTTTGGGCTGGCTTTGCTTCTGTATGAAATAATACTGTCAGATCTTTGCTATCTTTGAAATAATACTGTCAGATCTTTGCTATTAGTGCACAGTGTCCCTTTACCTATAAGATCACTGTTTCAGATCAATATCAAATGATACAATAATGACAACCCTTACCATCTGTAGCCATCCTTTGTTGTGTTGGTTGGTGTATATTTCATTTTACTCTTACACACAGGACATTTTTTTTTTCGTGCCAATAGCCTCTCATCCTGAAGCCACCTTATTAAATGTCTGCCTCCCCACGCGGTCTTCAACAGCAACGATCTGGTCAATGTCATTTTACTAGAAGTAAAGAAACTGACAAGTCTGAATAGCTTTACATATTTTGTTGCCAATATTGAAAGATGAAACATGTTTAAAAAGACTGTACATGGTTTTTTTTTTTGTGATCAAATATTTTTTTTACCGTGAGTCATACAAGGTTATAGACCACCATATGTCAAATCACACAAAGTATGCCAAAAACATAAGAACGTGTCCAAGGCAAAAACAGAGAGGGAAGAACGGAAGGAAGACAAGAAATGACGATATACAGACAAACAAATACAACATACAACAAAAACAGGACAAAAACACTTACCAAAGTAATGACATAAGAAATAAGGGACCAGATACAGTACGTATAAACAGTATTGAAGGCTAGCCTAGCATTTGTTTCAAAGGTTCAGCAATGTTAAGCCAAGTGTCCAGAGTCCTTTCTGACGCTCCATTTAAGCGAGCTGTAGAGAGTTCCATATGTATGACATCCAAGAAAGAGAGTGTCCAAGTGCGGATAGATAAGTCATGAGGTTTCCAACGGGTTGCAACCATTCTCTTTGCCACTGTAAGTCCAGCATATACCGCACGCTTAAGCATTTTAGAGACATGGCTTTCATGGCACCAAGAGAAAGAAGTGACATTGGTATCTTGCTGTCCTCTGCAGCATCAACAATATCCGCTGCCATTCTCGTTTTTATTAACCCTGTTTGGTCCGGCTTGACAAGTTTGGACATATACAACTCCAGACGGCGGGCTATGAGTTTTGCAAAGATTTTTAAATCAGAGTTTAAAAGGCTTAAAGGACGGTAGCTTGAGCATTCTGATGGATCCTTATCTCTTTTCAAGAGCAAAGAGATCAAAGCTGTATTAACATCCCTTGAGAAATTGCCCCTCTCAATAGAGAACTTAATCATGTCAAAAAGGAAGGGACCCAGTTGTTCCCAAAAACTGGCATAGAACTCGGGGAATACCATCCAAGCCGGGTGATTTCCCCTGTTGCATACTGTTGCGTTTTGTATCCTATCTGATGATCACAGGGCTCCGCTGCTATAATGTCTCAGCTGAGACCGCTACTCAGAGTGTGTGCATATATAAACCTGTTAGACTACTGTGAATCCCTCACTCTGCTAACCTGGTTGTGTGTGTGTATACTATCTTTAGACTCTGCAAGAGATTTCTGCCTTGCTAAAGATAGCTTGTTTCCCCCTTTCTGACTCTTTGAGGCGACTGCTCAGCGAAAAAGGGGAAGTATATATCAGTGTCGTGTCTGTGGCAAAGGCCCCTTTTCAATGGGTTTAGGATGCACGAAAGGACTGATGCATGAATCAAAATCCTTATTACCTGCAAACGTGCTTAATTATGTGACTCTCTTCTTATAGGGGGACTTGATCTTAAATATGACTATATCTTAAATACATGCCTATCATGTCACTTTACTTATAACCGTAGGCTACATGCATGGAGAAGATCGCGCATTTTGTAACATTGTAACAATGGACGGTCAGATATGCGATAGGGCAGTGAGGGTGATTCATTGTAACCATCGACTAATTGGCCTAGCTCCGCAAAAGAAGTTTCTATCAACTTAGAACTATATGGATCTCGTAATGCATGTTCATGTTGATTCAGAGATAGACATAGACTACCGTGGGCTACTGTGCGTCAATATAACAGCATTTTGTCATGTGGTGAATTATGTCAGTTTAACATGTCAGAACTTTTGATCGGCGTTTCAAGTGCATGCCGCGAATAAATGAACTCGACTGACTGAATCCTTTATGTTGGCTAAGCGCAAAGGTAATGACACTCGAACCGTGGCGTAACTGGTTGAGGCATTATTATCACACGTCAGCGACCGGTGTTCAAATCCTACTCCACGAACCACTCCGGAACCCATTAAGACAATAGGCGTTATTTTATTAAAAAAATGAAAGTTTTGCGATTTTTTTTTATGATTGCGATGTCTGCTGAAAAGAAAAGTTAATATGTGAATTCGTGGTTCAGCGCACACACACACACACACACATTTTACATTTACATAATAGGGCTCGGGCACACGCCTTGCATTCTAGGAATATCGCCGCCATTTGGTAGCGCACTGAACGTAATATCCATTCAGAATTCAGATGCACAAGACAAGAAGCAGAAATATAGTAGCAATGTATTCTTTTCCTCTTGCGATCGTGGGTTGCACTGTTACACCCCACTACACAGCAACATACGACCAAGAAGGCAAAAACTAAGTAACAGGAACACACGGCGGGAGTAACTCCATAGTAATCCATAGTAAACTAAGGAGTGAAGCTGCCAATGTGGCTGTGCCCGCGAAGTTTTGATGTCATGATCCCGAGCCCTAGTGTCAGGAAGTGTCTGTCGAGAGAGAGGGGGAGGGAGGCAATCGTCCTCAATGCCGTGTATAGGTAGGCTATAATGTCTAGTGAACTGGTTAGACAAGTGTGGGGGAGGGGGAATGATCGCACATGACAATTGCTCTTCATGAAATGGGTAGTCTCACAGGTTACGGGCGGATGCGAGCAACCCCATACAAAAGAAGGCCTTAAGTTAACGGACTGAAGGCCTGTTTACATGTCAAACATGCATTAAATCTAAGAAACGAAAAACACAAATATCATGTATTGTGTCGTAAACAGTTAATGACTTCGTGGCCACTATGCGCAACTGCATCGCGCAGTGAGCTGAAGGATAGGAGGACCGACACTTATTAACACAAAGCTTTGTAAAGCACTAACAACCACCCCTCAAAGTTCATTGTCCATAAGTCCAAACAATAAGCATAAAAATCCGACAATCCAAAACGATAACGAGATCTCCCAGAAACGAAAAACAAGTTTGTTGAGTAGCCTAGTCCTTCCAACAATCTCAGCTTTTGCGTTTGTTAGATAAAAGGCATCCTATCCTGCTGTATTCCAATGAGAAAAAATCATCCACAAGGTAGGCTAAGGGTCACGGTAATGCAGCATGCAGGAATCTATACGCACAAAACGAATGAATGGGTTATATCGCCCAAAACGAATGAATGGGTTGGGAGAGTCGTCTGGCTGTGTCAGCAGGCTGCAGTCGGTCTCGAGGGGTTAAATAGCGCACGTACTTGAATTTTAATCTGAAGAAGACCACACGGTCGAAACGTCATTCCTTTGTGATAAAGAAAATCAAATCAAATCAAAAAAGAAGGATTTCAAGTGTGCGAACCTTTTTCCATTTTTTTATGATTTAGCCTACTCTTGTTCTGCACCTTGACCGGGGATGTGCACAAACTTTTTTACTACACTTGAATTTTAAACCAACTCTTCTCTAGCCTATATCCTATAGCCATACTTTAATAATCAGATGTTATGCTCATTTTTGTAGGCTACACCTCACCGGCAAGCACGCACGCAAATGCTGCTTTTGCACATCTACAATATTGGCCAGGCTATATAGAATAGGCTTTTAGGACTGTATTTTGCCTTCGTGCAACTTTAGTTGTGCTCAATCTAAATTATTGTCAGTAAGGATAGGTCATATTACCAAATGGCGAACCTCGAAAATTATTTAGGATATAGAGCCGTGTCCATTACGCATGCAGTTATTTTTTAGGCTATTGTTTTATTTGAGTGTTTTTGTCTACCATGGCAAACATAGTTGAAACGTTCGCTCTAAACGTATGTATTTCCAATCGGCTTTCACAATCAGCTACAGCTGCGCGGCGCGGCGCGGCGCAGATGATCTCCCATGAAAACTTGCAATGTCTTTACAGAACTGCTTTCACTTCCCCGAGTCGCGAACGCAACATGCACAACAACCAATATTTAGCAAACACATGTATTTCCAGCTCTCAAAACCGATGAGGTCCAGATCTCAGTGGCCTCATAGCTGCCTACAGCCATGCATAGTAAGCCTAATGATAGCCTAATAGTTATGACATTAATAGCCTATTAATGACCTCATGTCGGAATGGCACGTTGTTTGAAAAAAAAAAGAAGTTAAATAGGCCTAGGCCTACCGCCGAGTGGGGATATGTCGGAATGAACAGCGGAATGAAACATTACTGTATTCGTTGATCTTATCGATGCAGTCCTTGCGGCCGTCAGTGTTGACAACACAAAGGCCTACACGTTGTGTGGCAGTGCTTGCTTGCCCTTCGATCCATCCCAGTTGGTGGTTTTGCACCTGTCCCTGAGTTATAGTCTATATGAGTAAGCGCTTATGCTCTAACCGCATAATAAAAGAAGCACCTGCAGCAGTGCTTATGGCAAGGCTATTAACACCTGTCACTGAGCTATGGACAAGCAGTTATGCTCGAAAATTATCATAATAACAGACACACCTAATTGTATGGCTCTATGTTTAAACACATCAAATTAGCAAGCATTTCCGCAGCAACGTTTGGTTTCTTTTTCTGTCGGTCCGCGGTTGCTTGGTCAATTGCGCAGCAAATTATCAGATCACCATGTCTCGCGGACCAGCAGCAGTCTCCACGTTTCGCGGACCATAGTTTGAGAAACGCTGCATTAAAGTGTCATTAGGTTGTAGGCTATATGTTTAGTGATTTCTTTGTGTGTTTTTCATTGTAGTGTGTGTGCATTGAGTAGTTCCTTAAAATACGGAACAAAGACCGTATCTGTTCAATACGGAAGAAGACTAACTATTACTTAGCCTATATATTTCTTATAACGAAACGCGAAGAAAAAATACGAGGACTGACCATCTCGTTTCTCCGCGTTTCCCCCAATACCATGGCGACAAAGATAAATAAATATGATTTGACATTTAAGCTGATTGCTGACAAATTTGCCACACAATTCGGGAGAAGCAGCGGACAGGAGCGCCACCACAAGCAAGCACTTCTAGCCCAAATTAACATGGCAACGTTGCCTATGACTAAAGTGTCTAAGTAGGCTAGTCCTACTAATATTACATTTGATTGGTAGCATGTTTGTAGCGCGCCAGTTTACCCATCCCCTACATCAAAACAGCTTAGAATCAATCAAAGAATCAGCTGTGTCGGCGTTAGGCTGTAGGCGATTTTCTATAACCATTTTCATTCATTTCAACAATGGTTCATTGAAACGTCGTTTGAATAATTTCGCCAGTCATCACCTTCATTGTAATGATTAAATGAGATTAAGGAGTCGACTATTGACGGATATGCGGTCTTCATCATTTTGAAATGCGAGATGAAACTTTCTGCCACCTGGTGGTTGTTTGGGTACATTGCCTTAGCCTCGAAAAAAATCGGCTTGACGGCCTGCGGGATCTCTTCGGGAGTCCCGCGGGAGAAGGTGCATTCTCAACCCGTGCCCACTGTATGGGCCTAAGCAGGAACTACCAAACTTAAAACTCTAACACAGCATTACTCTATAAGCCTGACTAAAACACTTGGGCTAAACAATTGTGCTCTAAAGGATTAAGCAAAAACACATTCTAAAGCTAAACAAAACCACACTTTAAGCTTTTTTTAGTAAAAACACACTTCTAGTCTAAGTAAATATTCTTTTCATACCAGTTATCTATCATTGTTGCATTTGCACATTTTTATTTGGTTTAGAGCAAGCTGGAATCAAGCAGTTATATTAAGACTTCTATCGAGTGAACTATCTCATGTAATCTTTTGTCTTTTCCACGGTTCACATTTTCTGCCACTTTCTACAATACCCTGCACCGCCATCTTTAGCTCTTGTAAAGTAAAAATCTTATCCAAGTCAGTTGATTCCTCTGCTGACAACTGAGGCAGGTCTAACCGATTCAACCACCTGGTACAGTGGGTTTGGTCCAAAGAAACATCAGATTTATACAAATTAGAATAAAAAGTCTTAAAGGTTTGATTGATCTCGTCAGGACCAGTCCTGATGGTGCCATCTGTAGACTTAATGGCAGATATATCTGCAAACTGATCACTGGCCCTAATTCTCATGGCAAGTAAGTGACTAAGTCTAGCGCCATGGAAGTAGTAGCACTGACGTGTCCTATGAATTAGGAATTCAGACTTCTGTTTCAAAATGTTTCTTATTTCTTTCTTGACCAAAGATCGTTCCAGAGCTATTTGATCAGTGAAGTTCGTTTGCAGTTGTGAGTCTAATCTAGTAAATTCAGTTTCGAGATTTTGAAGATGAAGGGACTTAGCCTTACGTTTATTAGAACAATATAAACTAGATGTACCGCAAAGCGATACACAATATGACCGCCGCTCAGTCCTGCACATTCTCTCCGCAAATATCAATCACGCTTGTGTTTCCATCGCCTACTCCATCCCTACTGCAACTTTTGTGTATGTAAATGAGTGTGTGCATGTGTGCGCTTGCTTTTGTGTATGAGTGCTTCTCTGTCTAGTGTGAGTGTGTGTCTGCTTGTGTGTGTGTTTAATGTGTCTCTGAGTATATGTTCACTGTGTTCTCTGCCGTCACTGTCACTCCAATATCACACACACACACACACACACACACTCACATGCGCGCGTGTGCACACACACACACACAAACACACATACACAGGCACACACTCACACACACACACTCGCACACACACACACACACAAACACACACACACAGGCACACCCAGAGAGAGAGAGAGAGAAAGAGAGAACACACACAGAATACACACAGATAACACAGACACAGAGAGAGAGAGAGAGAGAGAGAGAGAGAGAAAGAAAGAGAACACACACAGAACATGCACATACACACATATACACACATGCAAACACACAGATGGGCACACAGAAACGCACCCACACACTATAGTACATCACACACTAGGGCTGCACGATAATGGCCAAAATGATTATCACGATTATTTTGAGCAATATTGATATCACGATTAATTATCACGATTATTTGTTGATTTCAACCAAAACAAATTTTATTGTCATAGGCTTATTATAACGGTGTTTGGATTTTTTTATTATTATTATTATTTTTATTAAATAACATTTAAATAGCCTACCTTGGAACACCAGAGTATTATATTACATCTAGGCTATATAATATTATATATAATAAGAAGATATATAAAAAGAGAAAATTCTTAATTTCTGATATTCATAACGGCACACTATGCAGATTATAGCCTATAGCCTATTATAACCTGTTCATATACAACTCCACCTCTTTAATTCAGCTGTCTGGCTGAAGCCTCAAACAATTGTAAACAAAATAGGCTAGTTGGCTAGCTTCTCTACTGGTTGGACTGCTCCGTTTCCCCACGTGTCTTTAAGTTTCAAGGTAGGCTAACACTTGTTCTCCTTGGGACAGGCCCTTTTGAGTTTTTGAGTTGGAAAACATTGGCATTGAGATGCAAGAGTTTTAATCAAATCTGTGCAGCATGCTAATTATTTATGCTAAACGGATTTTAAAAATGATTTAGCTAGTCTTCTATGCGTCATTGCTTTCACAATTGTGAATGTTTTATTTGGATTAAATGTGCATGTCGAGGGTCGGGTGTCCATTGAGTGCGCACGAGAGGGAGAGGGAGAGCTAGAGAAAGCGGGCCAAGGCGAGGGGGTTTACTTTTATAGGCCTACTGTTTGGTAAAGTTGCACGCATAGTCTACAATGAAAACTTGCAAAATATATAGCCTATGCTTTCACCCGAGCAGCGTCAGGTGCAACATTGCGACATAGATTTTTTTTCCAGTCGCACTCTCTAAAAGTTGGTCCCTGAGTAGGCAAAGTTTCCAGGGATGATCTCGTTTAAATGGAGACGCGGTGAGCACGGAGGGGGTGTGTGCGTGTGTGTGTGTGTGTGAGAGAGAGAGACGCGTGAGTGACATAGAGAGAGGAGGAAAGGGAAATGCAGCGAATACGATGCGTGTTTTTAATAGCGTTAAAAAAAAATAATAATAACGAAACGCAATATGTGGTGGCCGGCGTTGAATCTGTGGCGCACGGCCACGAATTAGTCTATGTGTGGGAAACACTGCGACTGCTACCTGTTGTGGTAGGCTATGTTCACCACGTTACTTTATCCTCTGTGACTAGTGTATACATCTAGAAACTAAACTGCGCGGTGCAGCGTTCTATGGATGGAATGACGCATGTTAAATATCGCTCGATCACGCGAATTTGATCGTGGGAAGCCAATATCGTGATCGTGATTAAAATTCGATATATTGTGCAGCCCTATCACACACACACTCACTTCTCAGCTCCGGTGGTCTCACAAAATGTACTCAAAGATGTGTGTGTGCATGTGTGTGTGTGTGTGTGTGTGTGTGTGTGTGTAAGGGTGTATGTGTGCATGCGTGTGGGCGTGTTTGTGCATGTGTTTGTATAATGTTTTATGTACATGTGTGTATGTAGTGGTGCGTGTGTGTGTAGGTATGCGTGTGTGTGTGTGTATTTATGTGTGTGTGTGTGTGTGTGTGTGTGTGTGTGTGTGTGTTCCTGCATGTTTGTTGCACCCAGAGCAACCATTCTCTTTTAAAACATATTTGGAAACTAGCCCATTTAGGCCGGGAAAGCATTGGCGCATTTCTACCATTAAGGCCGGGAGCGCTGTTGCGTCGTTCTACCATTGAAGCCGGGAAAGCGTATACGTCAATTTTAGCATTTAAGGGTTTTTTTGCATCAGTTATCGGCCTCTGGGCCAATGAAATGCATCAGAATAGACACGAGGGAGTGTCGTGTAGTCTTGCTCCTCGTGACATTGTTTTTAAATTTTTCGAACACCCGTGGAGGACTTTGATAGCGAGGAGATATCAGAAGGTATGACTTTGAGGAGTTTCTCGGATTCGTTCATTATTGACTTTGGTGCGCTCCCTCCCTCATGTTGCCTGCATTTGACATAGGGCTGGTAGGTTGCAAAACTGATACCCTACTGACTCTGTTTGTCTAATTGATGGATTTAACCCTGATTCGGATTAGGCTACACCTGCTTTTAAAAGGCGGAACATCACCACAAGACGTGTGTTGTATCATGTAGCACTCTGAGTCTTTTTAATGTGCACGTTCTATAATTAATGTAGTACTCACCAAAATCATAGAAATCAACATTGCAAAACACATATCCCAGGCATATTTTCTTTGGCTTGTTAGTTTTTCGAACATTTATTTTATCTAATGACGGAAACATAATGAAAACATATCATGAGACTATGCGCGATTATTTTCCTTTAGCCAAAATCCTTGAGAATGAAATCTAATTAACTTTCACGTTCCTCTTAAAGTGACAGGCACTCAATTAGACCTACAGTACATATCACCACTGTAACGTCAAGACTAGTGCAATAGTTAAAAAAAAAATGAATTTTCAAATTACTGAATATTTTTTAGCTATAAGTAATTATGCAGATCATAAAATACTTTAAACTATTAACAAAATATATGGAGTTTATGAATTCAAAATATGAAATAGAAACATGACAAGCCATCATTTTGTATGTGTGTGTGTGTGTGTGTGGAGGGTCAAGCAGAGACTAGGATCACCAGGACTGTCAATGATCACACATTATTCAATATTACTGATAGCGTCAAGGTGGTGGCCCCAATTTGCCTACATTTTTGGAATATAGTAAACACAGTCACTTTTTGAAACTATTACAGCTTGTGTAAGCCTATCAGTAAATTCTGACCATACTAATAATATATAACCAGTCAACAGATGTCAATCAGAATGACAAGCTGTGGAAAATGCACTCGTTTCTGATGAAATAGTGCTGTTCCTGCACTGACACAGTACATGTTTTATTTTTGTGAAGGTGTAACTAAATAAACTCAATTTCCCAGGAAAGCCACAGGTGTAAGCTCTCAAATACTTTTTGAATTTTGTTTCTATCTCCTACAGAGGCTGAGAAATCAATAACTTAGTAGGCGTTGACACAATTGCTGAATTTCCAGAAAAACTTCAGGCTTTTGGGGTTTTTCCTGAAATCGCCCTTAGGTTTTACAGGCTTTTTTTCCAGGCGCTTTAGGCCTTAATGGGCTAGTTGATTAAAGGTTTCTAATGGTGTGACTTATATGTTTCTAGGACAAAAACTAGCAGAGATTGAGATGTTTGGAACAGTTTTTGAAATCCCCAGGGGGGGATTTAGACTCCAGATAATACCACCATCTACTGGCCGATGGGTATACAGTCCTGAATGTACACATAAATCCATTTATTTTATAGCCCCCCATGGATGAAATTCCACAAAACTTGGCATACTCCCAGAGGGTGTCAGGTTAATCATACACATGAAATTTGGTGCAGTTCATAACATCTCATCTGAAGATAGGGGCAATTAAAGCAATATTACATTGCATTTTCAATTTTTACGATGGGGGGGCAAATCACAAATGACTGGTTATAAGCTAAGTTGATGCAAGCTCTAGAGAACAACATACCATAAACATTTTGTCATCCTCGGTGCCACGGTTCAGGTAGTTATGTAGGAAAAACGGTCTTCCATGTCTTTCCGGTGTATAGAAAAATATGAACTGCCGAGAGGGACATAAAACACTACCGCTACTGCTAAACACTACCGCTAGGGAAAAACGCGTTTTTGCATTTCGCGTTACAGAGAAGCAGCGTGAAGACGCTCATACTTAACCTACAGACAAGCACTGCACTTAGTGACATAGTTCATGCCTTTAGAGCAATACAAGCATTAGCCTATACTGTCATGTCAAGTTGTTAGCTGCTGCTATGCTAATATTACGATAGTAAGCTAATGTAAAAACAATATAAGCATGACAACGTAAGTCACTATGTTGCTCGAGGAGTAATTACTCATACATGATCATACAAATTATTCAAAGAACTTTAGAATAGCTTACATCATCACTGGAAAGAAAACTTGATGAAATGGTGGAAGACATCTTGAATGAATCTCGACCCATTCAACTTCCCGTAGTTCTAGCCATCTTGCGACGCACAAAAACGCGTGGCGCTAGAGCGTGCATGCAAAATCAAATTTAACCACTAGATGGGAGCAAAAACTACATAGTGTACGTTTAAGCCGTTTTGCTATTTCATGCACAACCATCAAATACAGAGGGTATATATGATGACAAAAATTAACGTCATTTAATGTCATGTATCAAGCACACAACGCTCCACTTGGGAATGAGATTCAAGTTTAACAACACTCAAAGAGTTGAATAACGTGGCTCTCAATATATGATGTCTGTTCCCCAAAAATGTAGTGGGGAAGGGAAAAGGGATGTGAAATGCGACAGTTGTTTCAGATAACAATGGCTACTCACATGGTCTCACTTCTCAACACCCATTCCGTGATTTGAATAGTATTTTTGAATCAGTGAGTAAGTCAACATTAAAGCAAGGCAGAGCCACATTCATTACGAGAGCCAGGCTAGGACTTTTATTCCTACATTATTATATGGCTCTCTAGAATGTTGAGAGAGCTCCCATTCACTTTGAATGGGCCTCCCCAACGTTCTACCGGTGATTAATATGTATAATCACCGGTGAAAGTATATAATGACCGCTGTCAATGGCAACGGGTTTTGTGCTTCTAATTCACGTCTTTCATATCAATCCGCAACAAAGCCGTTCGCTGGTTGCAATGGAATTTCATTGAAAGTTACTGTATGTTGCCAGGCAACACCTAACAACTGTCAACTGTGGCGAACTATTTATTTTCTAGAAGTTAGCGGAAGCCACCAAACGGTAGCCAAGTCATTGCTAAAGACACATTGAGTTAAGTTTCATTTCTCTTTTTGGCAAGTAGCCATATAATAAGCGGGATAATGTATAGAACGCCGGTCATTATCGGAAAATAATTCCCTTCAGGACGAAGCAAAACCCCTCCGCTGCGCGTCGGGGTTCTGTTCATCCTGTCGGGAATTATTTTCCGATAATGACCGGCGTTCTATACATTATCCCTTACATAATCACATGGCAAAACCTTTAAAAAACAGACATACCAGTTGATTTTTCAGGTCCGCATCGGATGCAAGCCGCCTCTCCAACCCGTCCAGGTCCTCAACATTACTCAATGGCATGTTGTTGTCCTCCACGAGGCCAAGATCTGCCACACCACCACCACCTAGCTTCTGCAGCATAGATGTGTTCACAGCCACCTGCTGCTTTACCTCCTTCAGCTCCTCCTCAATTGTTCAGAAGTGCTGCAGAACAAGTCTGTAAAAATCTATGAATCAAAAGGAATAGATTGGAATTGGCATGACACAAAAAGTAAAGATGCAAAGAAGTTGTGACAGACATTCATGGCTTGTTTCTCCCTTGATATTGGTGCCAGATTAATGAAAATGCAGTTCTACCTTGCTGGGGTGTTACTGGCAGCGTTGTGAGCGAATTTGACAGAGGTGTAGGTCTGACTGGTAAACTCTGTTGAACAGATTAGACATGAAAAGGCGTATTTAGTGAGATGATTACTCCAATGGCAGGGTTCATACAAAAAAATTGAGCTGAATTTACTACCTTTTCACTGCCATCAACATGTTTTCTCATTTCTACTAGCAAAAGGTGAAGAGTGATGTAATGCAACACAATAACACATTTAAGATTGAACAATGAACAAAGCTATGGCATTTGAACAGGGGTGTAGGCTGTCAATAGGCACTGTATTTACCAGCATGGCTGGAGTTGATGAAGCTTGCTGGGTGGTGGAGCTGGCAAAGGTGTAGTGGTCTGACTGGCAAACTCTGTTGAACAGATTGGATATGAAAAGACGTGTTTAGTGAGATGATTACTGCAATGGTATGACACCTGGCACATGCTAACTAGCGCCTAAAGTACAAACACTTCTACAGGATATTTCCACTTAATTTTCAGACAAACCAAGCAATGGACCACATGTACAGACTCTACAAATACTAACCATGATATCCATTTTTTATTTAAATTACTTGAAAGAGATCGTCAGGTATAAATGCACCATACAGTAGTGGCCAGTTCATTCATTCAGATTCTGTTACATGCTAACTAGCGCCTAGAGTACAAACACTTGTAAAGGATATTTCTACTTAATTCTCAGACAAACCAGGCTAGGGACCACATGTACAGACTCTATAAATACTAACCATGATGTCCGTTTTGTATTTAAATTACTTGAAAGAGATCGTCAGGTATAAATGCACCATGCCAGTTCATTAATTCAGATGCTGTTACATGCTAACTAGCGCCTAAAGTAAACACTTCTAAAGGATATTTCCACTTAATTTTCGGGCAAACCAAGCTAGGGACCACATGTACAGACTCTATAAATACATTTTGGAAACAGGTGTTGGCTAGAATTACGTGTTAAATAAATTTTTTTAAAATGAAAATAGTAGCGATATAGAGAAGAGATGTTTTACTTACCTAGTCCTAAGTCTGCTACTGGTGGTTTGAGTAGCCTACTGACATTGTAGGCTATTCGCATCTGCTTGGATGAGTTGCTTGATTACGTTTCTAAACGTAAAGACATATACCAACTTCATTTTCAGTCTGAGGGTTACACAGTTACGTGCAAGAACAACAAGTCACGTAAGAGATGAAATCGTTAAGCTTACTGCAACATGAGAAATCAAGTAGTGTGAAACTAGCATAGACAGTAAAAGATAGGAAACTAGCGACAGTAAAGAAAATTCCAATATGGCCGCCATTCGGAACTGAGAAATCAGTAGTGTGAAACTAGCATAGGAAACTAGCGACACTAAAGAAAAATCCAATATGGCCGCCATTCGCGAATCTTTCAAAATAAAAGTCAGAACATATTCATTGCTTTTTCAATTCATGAGGACGAACATTATTAATTTAAAACTGTATTGCGTTACCAAAGGAAGGTAAAGTTAGAAAATAATTAAATAAGACATTTAAATCGAAAATACACCTTAGAATGTTACTTAGAATGTATTTTTGAATGTGCCTTATCTACCTTATTGCCTAGTGTTAAATTAAAACTGTGAAGCTGATAAAACTATAACGTTGTGCTTATTTAAAAGGTGGGTTTATAACATGCACTATAATATTGCAGATATCTATAGGCTACCAATTCTGCCTTTGTGGGTACCAGGCCAAGCTAATGTGTAGTGAGTCACATAATGGTCTGCCATTGACACACACTGTTGAACTTCAAATTGTGTGGCTGTGAAAACAATAAGTTGTGCATATATAAAAGGTGGGTGTAATGGAATCCTTAGAAGGTCTACTTTCAGAAAATATATACATGTTTATACCGAATTCGCCTTTGTGGGTACCAGACCATACTAAGCGTGTACCGAGTCACATACTAAGCGTTACTTTGACACACAGCTGTTGAACTTCAAATTGTGTGGCTGTGAAAACAATAGTTGTGCATATGTAAAAGGGGGGTGAAATGGAATCCTTAGAAGGTCTACTTTCAGAAAATATATAGTTGTTTATACCGAATTCGCCTTTGTGGGTACCAGGCCATACCAAAGGTGTACCGAGTCACATAATAGGCCTGCCATTGACACACAGCTGTTGAACTTCAAATTGTGTGGCTGTGAAAACAATAAGTTGTGCATATGTAAAAGGGGGGTGAAATGGAATCCTTAGAAGGTCTACTTTCAGAAAATATATAGATGTTTATACCGAATTCGCCTTTGTGGGTACCAGACCATACTAAGCGTGTACCGAGTCACATACTAAGCGTTACTTTGACACACAGCTGTTGAACTTCAATTTGTGTGGCTGTGAAAACAATAAGTTGTGCATATATAAAAGGGGGGTGAAATGGAATCCTTAGAAGGTCTACTTTCAGAAAATATATAGTTGTTTATACCGAATTCGCCTTTGTGGGTACCAGGCCATACCAAAGGTGTACCGAGTCACGTAATAGGCCTGCCATTGACACACAGCTGTTGAACTTCAAATTGTGTGGCTGTGAAAACAATAAGTTGTGCTTATTCCACTGCTCGGTTGAGTTCCCCATTGTCCTGCGTTCTATAAGGGTGTGCATTAACTTTAGATATACGCACGGCTATGAAGTAGTTCCATTGTTTTTGACCGTATCACACTTGAATATTAATTCGCCAAACTTGTTGTGAAGTTTAAATGCACTGTCACGTTACATAAAGCTGTAAAATACAGACGTTCAGATCATAGTAACGTTTAGCATATGACAGAGGTGTCATTTAGCTAGTTAGGTGGCAGTAGGCTAAGAAAAATAGCAATCTTTCAAAGTTAACGTTGATCAGAATGTTGGGATATGCCAGCTTGACAACGGGAGATTAGAACTAACGACTGGCTTTTGGCCATAGCAACCATCCATTTAGAACTAGTAACCGCAGTTTGAGAAATTAGTTGAAATGTGTCTGGGAAAAGTAGTTCTACAAACAAAACAGTTCTAGCGATTAAAACATTTGAATTAGCACCAGAAACGAACACAACGCAGTGGCAACAGTGGAATAAGCGGGATAATGGACTTCACGCCGTGCGGTTATTCAAAGTTAATGCACTTTTCTAGACGGAACGTCCCTCCGCTTCGCGTCGGGCCGTATCACCGTCTAGAACGTGCATTAACTTTGAATAACCGCACGGCGTGTCGTCCATTATCCCGTACATATGTAAAAGGGGGGTGAAATGGAATCCTTAGAAGGTCTACTTTCAGAAAATATATAGATGTTTATACCGAATTCGCCTTTGTGGGTACCAGGCCATACCAAAGGTGTACCGAGTCACATAGCGTTACTTTGACACACAGCTGTTGAACTTCAATTTGTGTGGCTGTGAAAACAATAAGTTGTGCATATGTAAAAGGGGGGTGAAATGGAATCCTTAGAAGGTCTACTTTCAGAAAATATATAGTTGTTTATACCGAATTCGCCTTTGTGGGTACCAGGCCATACCAAAGGTGTACCGAGTCACATAATAGGCCTGCCATTGACACACAGCTGTTGAACTTCAAATTGTGTGGCTGTGAAAACAATAAGTTGTGCATATGTAAAAGGGGGGTGAAATGGAATCCTTAGAAGGTCTACTTTCAGAAAATATATAGATGTTTATAGCCTACCGAATTCGCCTTTGTGGGTACCAGGCCATACCAAAGGTGTACCGAGTCACATACTAAGCGTTACTTTGACACACAGCTGTTGAACTTCAATTTGTGTGGCTGTGAAAACAATAAGTTGTGCATATGTAAAAGGGGGGTGAAATGGAATCCTTAGAAGGTCTACTTTCAGAAAATATATAGTTGTTTATACCGAATTCGCCTTTGTGGGTACCAGGCCATACCAAAGGTGTACCGAGTCACATAATAGGCCTGCCATTGACACACAGCTGTTGAACTTCAAATTGTGTGGCTGTGAAAACAATAAGTTGTGCATACGGTATGTAAAAGGGGGGTGAAATGGAATCCTTAGAAGGTCTACTTTCAGAAAATATATAGTTGTTTATACCGAATTCGCCTTTGTGGGTACCAGGCCATACCAAAGGTGTACCGAGTCACATAACAGGCCTGCCATTGACACACAGCTGTTGAACTTCAAATTGTGTGGCTGTGAAAACAATAAGTTGTGCATATGTAAAAGGGGGGTGAAATGGAATCCTTAGAAGGTCTACTTTCAGAAAATATATAGATGTTTATACCGAATTCGCCTTTGTGGGTACCAGACCATACTAAGCGTGTACCGAGTCACATACTAAGCGTTACTTTGACACACAGCTGTTGAACTTCAAATTGTGTGGCTGTGAAAACAATAAGTTGTGCATATGTAAAAGGGGGGTGAAATGGAATCCTTAGAAGGTCTACTTTCAGAAAATATATAGTTGTTTATACCGAATTCGCCTTTGTGGGTACCAGGCCATACCAAAGGTGTACCGAGTCACGTAATAGGCCTGCCATTGACACACAGCTGTTGAACTTCAAATTGTGTGGCTGTGAAAACAATAAGTTGTGCATATGTAAAAGGGGGGTGAAATGGAATCCTTAGAAGGTCTACTTTCAGAAAATATATAGTTGTTTATACCGAATTCGCCTTTGTGGGTACCAGGCCATACTAGGCGTGTACCGAGTCACATACAGTAATAGGCCTGCCATTGACACACACTGTTGAACTTCAAATTGTGTGGCTGTGAAAACAATAAGTTGTGCATATGTAAAAGGGGGGTGAAATGGAATCCTTAGAAGGTCTACTTTCAGAAAATATATAGATGTTTATACCGAATTCGCCTTTGTGGGTACCAGACCATACTAAGCGTGTACCGAGTCACATACTAAGCGTTACTTTGACACACAGCTGTTGAACTTCAATTTGTGTGGCTGTGAAAACAATAAGTTGTGCATATGTAAAAGGGGGGTGAAATGGAATCCTTAGAAGGTCTACTTTCAGAAAATATATAGATGTTTATACCGAATTCGCCTTTGTGGGTACCAGGCCATACCAAAGGTGTACCGAGTCACATAGCGTTACTTTGACACACAGCTGTTGAACTTCAATTTGTGTGGCTGTGAAAACAATAAGTTGTGCATATGTAAAAGGGGGGTGAAATGGAATCCTTAGAAGGTCTACTTTCAGAAAATATATAGTTGTTTATACCGAATTCGCCTTTGTGGGTACCAGGCCATACCAAAGGTGTACCGAGTCACATAATAGGCCTGCCATTGACACACAGCTGTTGAACTTCAAATTGTGTGGCTGTGAAAACAATAAGTTGTGCATACGGTATGTAAAAGGGGGGTGAAATGGAATCCTTAGAAGGTCTACTTTCAGAAAATATATAGTTGTTTATACCGAATTCGCCTTTGTGGGTACCAGGCCATACCAAAGGTGTACCGAGTCACATAACAGGCCTGCCATTGACACACAGCTGTTGAACTTCAAATTGTGTGGCTGTGAAAACAATAAGTTGTGCATATGTAAAAGGGGGGTGAAATGGAATCCTTAGAAGGTCTACTTTCAGAAAATATATAGATGTTTATACCGAATTCGCCTTTGT
>NC_084994.1:51914715-52028176 GCF_963854185.1 Sardina pilchardus
ACGGAACTTGAGAAATCAAACTCCATCTTCTTCGTTTGTCTTCCTCTCTCTGATCTGATCTATCATTCACTGAGCAGCGCCAGCGCCACACACCAGTGGCAGCAGGCTGCAGTGTTTTTCTACCCATGTAGAACGTTGTTGCATTAGTTCTGCTTTTGACGCTCATTTAAAATCGTAATAAATACATAATTGTTTTATTTGGTAAGCACAGGGTAGCCACGGGGGGTGGCCAGTGACACAGCTACATGGGGCACGGGCCATCCTAGGCTTCAGTGTAGAACAGCCACGTTGAGGGACCATTCACTAAATGCACACATTTATACATTTATTACAGCCCCCCATGGATGAAATTCCACAAAACTTGGCATACTCCCAGAGGGTGTCAGGTTAATCATACACATGAAATTTGGTGCAGTTCATAGAATCTCATCTGAAGATAGGGGCAATTAAAGCAATATTACATTACATTTTCAATTTTTACCATGGGGGTGCAAATCACAAATGACTGGTTATAAGCTAAGTTGATCCGAGCTCTTAAGACCAACATACCATAAAAAATTTGTCATCCTCGGTGCCACGGTTCAGGTAGTTATGTAGGAAAAACTGCAATTTTTGGGCTTCGGGCAGGGGCAGCGCGGGGGAGGAGTGACCCCCGGGGACGAAACGAAAATTTTCCATAGAAGTCTACTGGGGCTACATGCCCACCAAGTTTCATGTGCGCCGGTGTTACGGTGTCCCGGGAATCGTTGACGGAAAATTCAGAATCGATGACGGGAAAAAAGAATAAAAAAAAAAAAAAAAAAAAAAAAACTTTGACAACAACTAAACTGCTCACAAAAAGTAAGGAAACTTGACTTTGGCCCATTATATCTCCCTTTTAGTAATACCAACCAGTAAAGTGTTTCATATCATTTTTATCGTTGATTTGTCACCTTTACAATGAGGTATAGCTTGTAAGCATAGGGCAATCATGGAATGAGCAACACAAGCAAACGTGTAAGTAGTGCCAACGAAAAATGTGCCAAAATGGCCTGTTATGCAGTTGGAATTCACCTTTGTTACTTCAAGCATTGACGATTGCACTCTCCCACAGAAATGAGGAAAACAAAACATGTTGGGCATACATTTGTTCATTTTATACTCAGTGTCAGGGTCCTCAGTAGTGTGTAGAGGATCCATATGCAGCCACAACAGCTTGGCACCTTCTTCTCATGCTGGTCACCAACCTGGCTACATTCTGCTGTGGGATGGCATTCCATTCCTCGATAAGGATCTGTTGTAAGTCAGCCAACCTGGTTTTGTTGGTGACTCTGGCACGTACAGCATGCCCAAGCTGATCCCACAAGTGTTCACGGCAGGCCATTAGATCCTCTCCACTCCCAAATTCTGGAGGTACTCTCTGATGATCCCAGCTCTATGGTATCCGCCGTTCATTCCGACATACCAGCACTCCGACATGGACGTCCAATTGTCGTAGTGGAGGCATGCTCTTTATGGGAAAAAGTCCCACCACTCCGACATTTTTTTTTTTCATGGTCGCAGTGGCGGTATTTAACTTTTTTTTCAAACAACGTGCCATTCCGACATGAGGTCATTAATAGGCTATTAATGTCATAACTGTATCCAATTGTGTAAAATAATTAAGATTCACATTTAAAATGTCATTGTGAAGACTTCTTGATATGGTTATGTGTCTGTTGCGTGCGCGACTCGGGGAGGTGAAAGCAGTTCTGTACATGGCAAGTTCTCATTATTCGCGGACTAAGTGGAGCTAAATTAAGTCATTATTTTGCTGTCACTTCGTCTGTTTTATGGCCTAGAAGGTTGTATTTGGTATCTGTGGATAGCTCTAGCTTTCCTCTTTTATCTGACATGCAAGCCATATATTTTTGACCACAGTTTCACGAGTAAAGCAAACGAAAGTAGCGGTATCCGAAGCTATATGACCTTCTTATTTGTTTGTCACTTCGTCTGTTTTTATAACACAAAAGAATCGATGTGTTCGGTATCAATGGAAAGCTCTGTTTCTCCTCTTTCATTTGATATGCGTGTCATGTCTGTGCGATGCCTGGTCCCGGAGTAATTCAAGCGAGAGCCGTGGCTGCGTGGGTGAACGCAGAGCAATAGACTGTAAATATGATATACTTTGATTTAAATTCATGATTTTATTTTATTTTCAGACTTGATCGTACAGACACGTGTCTAGTCTCGTTGGAAAGCCCCGGTTATGCTCTTTCATGCAATATAGGTCTCATCTCGTTGTGACTAATAATCGCGGAGCAATGTAACAGAGAAGAATGGGTGTGTTTTTTGACGCATGCGTCCGTCGGGCTCATAGGGTCCGTTAAATTGACTTGGAAAAAAATAGGATTTGTAAACTGTCGGAATGGGGGTACTAAAATGTGTCGGATTGGCAACATGTCTAAATAGCAGCATGTCGAAATAGAGGCATGTCTAAATGGAAGCATGTCGTAGTGGTGGCATGTCTGAGTGGCAGCATGTAACCCAGCTCTATGGGGGCGAGCGTTGTCATCCTGGAGGATGGCAATTGGTCCCATATTCTGGAGATATGGAATTGCCACTGGCTCCAGAATCTCATCCCGGTATCTAACTGCATGATGATTGCCTTCAATGATAACAAGGTCTGTCTTTCGAGTTAGGGAGATGTCACCCCACAGCAGAATGTAGCCAGGTTGGTGACCTGCATGAGAAGAAGGTGCCAAGCTGTTGTGGCTGCATATGGATCCTCTACACGCTACTGAGGACCCTGACACTGAGTATAAAATGAACAAATGTATGCCTAACATGTTTTGTTTTCCTCATTTCTGTGGGAGAGTGTAATCGTCAATGCTTGAAGTAACAAAGGTGGATTCCAATAGCATAACAGGCCATTTTGGCACATTTTTCGTTGGCACTACTTACAAGTTTGCTTGTGTTACTCATCCCATGATTGCCTTATGCTTAAAAGCTATACCTCATTGTAAAGGTGACAAATCAACGATAAAAATGATATGAAACACTTTACTGGTTGGTATTACTAAAGGGGAGATATAATGGGCCAAAGTCAAGTTTCCTTACTTTTTGTGAGCGGTTTATATGACCGCTTTGCTAGCTTTGCTAGCGGCGGTCATAATTAGTATTATGCTATATTGTTAAACATGCACTTTCACTTGACACCACTTCACAAAAATGGGGATAAGGCTGTACTAAACAACTACCGACCAATCTCCAAGTTATCTTGTTTAGCAAAGATCTTGGAGTCCTTAGCTAACAACCAACTAAAATCATTTCTTTCTCATTTTTCTCTTTTAAACCCACACCAGTCTGGTTTCAGAGCCAAGCATAGCACAATCTCTGCAGTGACCCTGGTTACAAATGACATTGCTTCTGCACTTGACAACAAGCACCACTGTGCTGCACTGTTTGTAGACCTATCCAAAGCTTTTGATACAGTTGATCATACCCTACTAGTTCAGATACTAAAAGAGATTGGTTTTGATTGTAATGCACTTGCATGGTTTCAAAGCTATCTAAATGGGCGGTCTCAATGTGTAAAGCTAGGGCAAACCAAATCCAACTTCCTTCCTCTTACTAAAGGTGTCCCACAAGGATCTGTGCTAGGTCCAATTTTATTCACTCTGTATATAAATGGTATAGCATCATCTTTAAACAACTGTCAGGTCCATTTTTATGCTGATGACACTGTCTTATATTGTGTTAATAAGTCTGTCACACAGGCAATGGACAACCTGCAGCAATCCTTCAATGCATTGCAATTAGCACTAATGAAACTCAAACTAGTTTTAAATGTAGATAAAACAAAATTTATGCTGTTTACAAAAGCAAGGAACATTGATTTTAGTCAACTGAATCTCACCACTTTTAATGACAGCAAGATTGAGCAAGTTTCCATTTATAAATATCTGGGCATCTGGCTCGACGACAGGCTAAATTATTCCTTTCATATTGACTACCTAGCAAAACAGCTGAGGCAAAAGATTGGTCTCCTATATAGAAACAAAACAAGTCTCCCTATGCCGTGCAGGAAAAGGATTGTTGAGGCTGTCTTTTTGCCATTACTGGACTATGGTGATGTTATATATAAGAATGCTACCCTGACTTCTCTTAAAGCACTTGATACTGTCTATCATTCAGCTATTAGATTTGCAACTGGTTCTAGCTATAACACTCATCACTGTACCCTGTATAACTTAATTGGTTGGCCATCATTATCAGAAAGGCGCTCCAGACACTGGCTACTGTACATATACAAAGCCATCATAAGCGAACTTCCACCCTACATCTCCTCACTGCTACTCTGGCAATCACATGTTCACCATACCCGCTCATCAAATCATCTCCAGCTCAGAGTTCCCAATGTTCGCTCTGAACTTGGTAAGACGGCCTTTAGTTTTGATGCACCCAGAACCTGGAATTCAGCCCAACAGGCCCTTGGTTTAAGTTCACTCATCTCATATGGCCAGTTCAAATCACTAATTTCAAATCTCCCCAGTCCAGTCTGTAATTGTTTTACTTGACCTTTTAACTTACGCTTTCACCTCAATTGCCTTTTTATTGATCAAATTTGTTATTTTAATTGTATTTTATTTATTTATTTATTCATTATTTGATTGTATGTTTTATTGATATTTTATGATTTTTGTTAGTGGCCTATACTGGCCTCTCTTTGTGTATCTCGGCTACATTGGAAAAGAGGACTGCCCTCAACTGTATTTCCGAGCATGAAATAAAGGTTGAATGAAAGCAGTCAATGTTTGTGCCAAAATTGTTTACAAAAAACTTGTGAAAACTATGCACATCAGGGGTCTGCTTTAGGCTACTAATGTAAGATAGGCTAATTACAATAGTTCATTCTTTTGCATGTTTGCATGAGAGATACTTCTGAAAGCAACAGCAAATATGGGTGCTATTGTTTTGGGATGTTTCCCTCGTGCAAGCATCATAAGCCGTTTTCAGACAGGTTTCTGCACATTCTGCGATAATTACAGTACCTGCCGCATTTCTGACGATAGCGGACATTCAGACATGACGCAGAGGGTATTTGCTGAAAGCAAAAGTCCGTGAACATTGCGAAAATACACCGCTGTCTGAAAACAGCTACACTCTGGTAGGCAAATGGAGAAATAAAATGAAATTTCATTTGAATGCCTGAATGAAAGAAAACACAATACCAACATTTGTCTATGGTAAACGGCTGTGCAGATAGGCGTAAATCTGGAGATCTTTAAATGAAAGACTAAGGCTACAATCTTTTGACCATGTTATATTCACTGACCATGTCATATTCATATTTGACTTAGGGGTGTCGCGATTTACCGGTATTATGATAACCGCGATGATAAAATTTGAAAATATGAATATCATATAAATATTGTATAAACGATATTATCGTATGACACAATCGTCTTTACATAAAAAGGCTTTTCGTGCTTGTTGTTTCTCCATTTATCTCTCTAGCTCTCTCTCTCTCTCTCTCTCTCTCTCTCTCTCTCTCTCTTCCTCCCTCCAAACAGTCACACACGCAACTGTGGTCCGTGTTTGTTGACATTTTTTCCTGCTCGCTCCGGTAGCCTACAGCTGCTAACTTATAGCGAGATATCGATCAACTTTTTTCCCCAGCCAAAAAAGTGTCAATTGTAACTTGGTGATGATCAGCTGATCAGATGATCATGCACATTAGTGCAGCGTTTCTCAAACTATGGGCCGCGCAAGGTGGAGACCGCTGGTCCGCGAGATGGAGTGAAATTAGGACCGGTGCGTCACCTGATAATTTGCTGCGCAATTGATCAAACAACCGCGGACCGACAGAAAAAGAAAGCAAACGTTTCTGCACTCAGGAGGAAATGCTGGCTAATTCGATGTGATTAAACAGACACAGGCTACAATTAAGTGGTGGCATTCATTGAATGCATGCGTGTGCGCGTTTTCGTGACAGAAACTGAAACTAACGTAACGTTGGTGGCAAAAAGCTCCGCTTCAACCTGTCGGAAGGCTATTTAATTATTTAATTATTTAACAACATTTAATAGAACAACGTGGATTCTCGTTCCATAAAAACGGAGCAGAGACTGTAGGCCTACAATACATTATTTAGCATTGAGTATTGCTTAGTCAAATTTGAATACCGTATAACATGGTCAGAAGATTGTAGCCTTTCATCTAAAGATCTCCAGATTTACGTCTATCTGCATGGCCGTTTACCATAAACAAAAGTTGGTATTGTGTTTCCTGAATCCTTACATTCAGGCATTCAAAATAAATTTCATTATAAACCATATCAATTTGTTCTCCATTTGCCTACCAGAGTATGATGCTCGCATGAGGGAACCCAGACAGCAAATTGACTCCGTGGCGGATCCGCCGCGGAGGTACCGCGAGTTCCGGAACGGATCCGCGAAACGGGTCCGAAACTGCGTCCACTTGCACACCGCGGCGGGTCCGAAGCGGTTACGCATCACGGGTTCGACCAGACGCCGTGGCGGACTCCATTCGCATCCGCGCTTGAACCAGCTTATCCGTTACGGGTCCGTTTTGATCCCGCGAAATGGACGTGCATCCGGAGCGGATTCATTTCGGACCCGCAAATTAAACAGCGCATCCGCCGCGGATTCATTTCGGAGGCGTTTATCATCCTCCCGGATCCGTTTAGGACCCGTTCATGAAGCAGTTCATCTGGCCTATATCCCAGCTGATTTATCTTATTATGGCCAAAACTACCCAGATAGCAATTAGTCATTGAATCTACGTTGAATCAACATTACCTCGTCAACACTTAAGTTATTGAATCAACATCGCACTGCAACGTCCCAAGCAGCAAAACACGTTATTTGAACCAAAACAAACGTTTTATTTAGGTTGTATTTTGGTTTCAAATAAAACAGACGTGCATAGTATGTTATTTAAACGTGCTTGATGGCACCAGTACAAATAACCCTATTAAAAACGTCCATTGCACGTTGTAATCTGGTGCCAAAAGACACGTGCAAAACCCAACGCATCTAGCACCGATTCCAACGTCAACAGAAGATGCAATATCGGTTTCAATTTACACCAACTATTACAAACTAAAAAACAACGTTAATTGCACGTTCAAAATGGGTGTAAATCACAACGTTTTATAACGAACGTATCTGACACTTACTTTCAACAATGAATGAAGGTGCTAATTAACACCAAATACTAACGAGGGGGAAAACGTGTGGAAAACGTGTCAGACACGTCTGATGTTAACCGGAGGTAAAACTGCAGATGAGCCGTACTGCGCGGAGTGAAATTAAGCCCGGTGCGGACAGACAGAAAAAAAAAACAGTTCAGGAAGAACAGTTGGGTATCCTACGAAGTAAGTTAGACAAATCTAGGTTACCTAGACATATCGAGGCTGCACAAAGCCTCAACTCGGGTATTAAGTTAATTAATAAGTGATACATATACATATGTATATACATTTGTCAAACTATAGGCTTTCATGAAAGCTGCAGCTCAGATCTGTGCGCGTTCTCGTGGTTGTGGTGATTTTGACCAATCGGAAATGTGGAGATGCTCAAGACCAATTACTTCCGCATTTATGAGCGGTAGCGAAATCTAGGGTGGTCTTTTCTCATGTCTAACCTATAACATCAAAACATCTATGGTCATAAGATATTGTTTGGTATGCATGTCCATATATGGACTATAGTAGCGAGATATCTCCATACGCAACATACATGGTGATACAGCGACGCTAAAACTTAATCTACTTTCGTATGACAGCATACCCTGGCTTTTGAGCGCAACATACCTCGCTAAGACACTAATCGAGCTTCGTAGGACACCCCACAGACATACTTGCCAATTTGTTGTCATTAAGCAAAGTCATGGAGCAAACAATTATATTATGGTGTGAGCGTTCGTTGAATCCATTTCATTAGAAAGCATGTCAATTTTTTCTCCATTTGCCTACCATACTATGATGTAATGCAACCATGCTTAAGTAATTCACTATTGTAATGATATCTTACATTAGCAAATCAGATCTGATGTGCAACTCTTCGTGAACAATGTTATAAAGTAATATATATATAAATAACACGGTAAACCATTGGCTGCTTTTGAAATGTAACTGTGGGATAATACAAGTATTGTTATAATGATAAATATTAAAATTGTTAGTTTTGTGCAGGTGGGCCCTATGACCTCAAAGTCTGCCATGACCAGGCCTCAACTTGAAGTTTGAGAAAAGCTGGGCTATATACAATATTTAGGCAAGAATGCACAGGATTTGACAGTTAGTTAATTATAGTGTATTATTTAAATACCTTTTCTGTACCACCCATAGGTAACTGTAAACCTCCAAGAAAGTGTATGTAGAGATAGTAGGAGTAGACAATTACAAATTATCATTTTTTTTTATTATTCTTAAAGCAGAAGTACATTCTGTTAAGAGATGTTTTGCTGTATGATATTGATTTGAAGTAGACATTCACATTGAACTGCTGACAGTATAGTTTAAAGTAACACACCAGCTTTATCACTAGTCTTTAGTCAGTATGACATTTAGTTATATGTGATATATACTTTGGTTTATCAATTCAAGCAATATCCTGATCCAAAAATAAACAATGAATATATAGGGGAACAGCAAATAAACAAAAAAGGATTGTAACTATTATATCCCTTCAACACTGATTGTATGCACACTCTGAATAAGCGTAGTTACATACAGATTCAACATCTGGATCTGTAGTGTAGAGTACATTTACTTTAAAAGGCAAACATGTCAAAGAGAAACCAGCATGCAGTTTGTGAAGACTTGGACCGTCACAGTAGGACGAGGCAATCTCTCTGAATCAGCACAGCTGGTAGTACACATCTTGACTCCAATACCCCAGATGCTCCTCTAAGCTGAATTTTCCACCCCTGGCTCTCCTGATCTTCAGAGACACAAGCTCCACTTCCTAAAATGGAAAACAAGGTAAGAAAATAACTTTAATGTTTTTCCTCCCAATCACAGTTTCAGTTGATAACATTGACTCTGCAATAGTACCAGGTAAACAACAATGCAGCAGTGCAATTAGCAAACAAAGCACTGTGTAACAGGTTACATAAAGCGAGCAATCAATATCATATGTATATCTTATATTGATCTACCTAAATCAGGTTGAAGGTGTGGCACAGTGGTGCCAGGCTAGGTAACTGGTAGCAAACGGGAGACAGCAGATGAGTTCCACTGTTTAGGGTCTGATGGAATGTCAACATCAACACGTCCTAAAGAAACTCAGAAAGGGTGGACTTGAAATTCATTCATCAGCAAAGTGTTACAGGTTTTTTCGATCGCTAACAAGCGCTTACCCATACTTCAGATACTTTTTCTAAAACTCTTGACACAGACGCACACCCACACAACACAAATGTCCACATGTAATGTTCACATTCAAAAGCATTCCAGTAAAAGGCAATTATTTTTTTTACTGCAGTTAAAATAGTTTACAAACGACCATGATAGAACAGAAAAAGTTTTACAGCATAGCTTACAGTGAAGGGGCCATAAACATTTTAAAACAATGACGCCCACTGACGGATAAGTGGGGTATACGAAGCAAGTTATATAGGACACCCCAATGGTCTTTCAATAGCAACACATTGTTGAACAGCATTTGCTCAAGCTAATACCCATGAGCGTGATTTCTTCTAATACGCTCACCTCCTTCTGAAAGGGGATGGCACCCATCGTAACGCACATTACACACAAGCACCCCTAAAGTATTGTAAAAGGAAAATGTTCAAATACACCTGGCTATAGATATATATATATATTGCTATGAAAACATCTGCCTATTGTATCCACGCATACATTAGAATGCATATTGGACTGCCTCGTGCTATACATTCAGCATAATAACCCTTGGATACCATTCATTCCATGCAGACGTTGGTTGGCAGCTATCCAAGGTGAGTAAGGTTAACGATACGATCAGTATCAGAACATATCAGAACATATTTTGACCACTTCAACATTTGAAATAACATAATATACAAAGGTTTATATCTTAGCAAATGTCTTCTTGTGTTAGTATTTAACGCTGTGCTGGGCAGCGAAGCAAACGGTAATTTGTCCGTTACCGCACGAGACGCATTATGTGAGCTTCAATTCTTCTATTTCACTACACTGTATAGTATGACATGTATATAAATGTCATACGGACAAGCGAAAAGTAAACGTACATAATATTTCTCGGAGACACTAAGTTGTCGTACAAGACGACAAACTGAACTTCTACTATATAAAAAATTACATATTATACAAGGCTTGTTACGTTAACGTTGGCTGCGCTAGGCAGCTAGCTGCTGGCTAACGGTCATTTTTCAGTTGTCAAACGGGGCATACATCTCAGCGTCACTTCGAATTTATTATAGTTAACACACTGTAAAATAAGTAATTCGTATACCGGCTTAAGCCAAGTAAAAAGTAAACGTACATAATTGCCTTTCCTGGAGACGAACAAACAACCTAAAATACAAAATATTTGCATCTTAACATGGAGGGCAGAGGGTTATCTCGTTGCTACCGCTGCGCTAGCTAGTAATGCGAAGGGTTATTTTTCAGTTGTCGCTCAAGAAACACGGAAGATCAATCTCTGAGTCACTTCTTCGAATAAATGTCACACTGAATTAAAACAAGGGTAAACGTACTTACCTTGAACCGACAGCGGCTATTTTCTCGCCTCAAAGCCGTCCCTTTTTTCCGCGGCGTTGAGTGCTGCTGAATATTACAACCTGTTCAAACTATACCAGCGCTGTGCTCGGGCGGAACCTACACTGTCAAAACCTATTCGAGTTTTCCTCAGCCGCCCCCAATGAGTCCTTCTAAAGCCATAGATATCGACGGCTTTGAGTCCTTCGCGACTGAGTATTAAACCACTGGAATCCCCGTCAAGGTCAAAGGATCTAAGTCACAAAGTCTAGAGGATCTATTCCAAATGAACTCCATTTCAGTTAGCTCGTTAGGTAGCATTAGCAGTCATACGGATATACAGATAATATTACTATTCTCCCTAAACAAGACACAATGACTACAGTCAGCCATCAGTCTACATCTGCACCCGATATCACCTTGCCATTTCTCACTATTGAGCCTGAATGGCAGGTGTCATCGGTGGACATGGATGTGGCCGATCTGACAGACACAGGAAGCATGTCTCCCATCACCGAACGTCATCCACTAAAAGATGATCTGGCTAATTGGGCAGTTGATCACAAAATCACACATTCGGCTATAGATAGTCTACTGAGCATTGTAAACAGACACAATCTTGCACAGTTACCATCAAGTGCAAGAATGCTCCTTGGCACACAACAAACCGTTCAGCAGACAACCAAATCAGGCATGGACTATGTGTACTTGGGTGTAGAGACTATGCTTAAGAAGACACTACAAAAGAACCCTCTTCCAGCCGACACACATGTTTTGAACCTGTCCTTAAATGTAGACGGGTTACCCCTCTTCAAAAGTTCCAAAACATGCATTTGGTCAATTCTGGCAGCCACTGACCAAGTCCCACAATCAGTGTTCCCTGTGGCACTAACATGTGGCACCACAAAACCGTCAGACCTGGATTTTCTCACGGAAACAACCAATGACCTGCGTGGTCTACTCAGGGATGGGATTGTCCATAATGACAAACATGTTGCTGTCCACCTGCAGTGCATTGTCTGTGATGCACCTGCAAAGGCCATGGTAAAGGGGACAAAACAGTATTCTGGGTATTACGGGTGTGATAAGTGTACACAAAAGGGAGTCTGGCTTGGAAGAGTGACCTATCAGCAGGTAGAGGGAGTAGAGATGCGCACAAACGAATCATTCAGGGCGCAAACTCAAAAAGAACACCATCAAACCCTTTCGCCCTTTGCGTCACTTGACATCGATATGATAAATGCATTCCCAGTTGACTACATGCACCAGGCTTGTCTTGGTGTCATGAAAAAGCTCCTCTTAACATGGCTAAATGGGAATAGACAGACACGAATTAGCAGAGCTCAAATCACTGCCATAAACAACCGTCTGTTAGGTTTGAAGAAGTCAATGCCTACCGTTTTCCAACGAAAGCCAAGGAGCCTGGATGAGCTTGAGCGTTGGAAAGCGACCGAATTGAGGCAGTTTATGCTATATACGGGAAAGATAGTTCTGAAAGGAATTCTGAGGACGGATGTGTACGAGCATTTTTTAACATTCTCTGTTGCTCTATCAATTCTCGTTTGTCCCAACTTAGTCCAACGCCACCACCAGTATGCAAAAGAGCTTTTGTCGTATTTTGTGAAAACAGCCAAACACATCTATGGTCAGGAATTCATCGTGTACAATGTCCACAGTATGCTACATTTAGCAGATGACGCGAAAACGTTCAACGGTCTTGATAAGTGCTCAGCTTTTCCATTTGAGAACTACAATCAAAAAATAAAAAAAATGGTCCGCTCTGGAAACCGCCCACTGTCCCAAGTAGTCAGAAGACTGTCAGAGACTGACAAGACTTGTGAAGGCCCTGGAGCAAATGCACTCACCACCCAAAGGTCTTTCCGGAGGCCAAACAACATATTTCAGGCAGGGAGGGTGTTTGTGGAAGTTCTGGAAAGAGTCAGCCAGGATGAGGTGCAGTGCAGAGTGTACAACAGGCTTGAGGCTCTGTTCCGGGTGCCGTGTGACTCTAGGACCATCGGAGTGTTCTGCACACAAAAAATGGACACACACACACAAGTCATTCCAACATGTGAACTGGAGAAACAAGCAATCATGTTTCAGAATAAAGAGGACTCGGTCACTTTCATGAGGATACTGCATGAAATGTGACACCTTCTAAAGACTCAAGCCCTATTAGATCATGTCTTCAATAATCAAACGCTCAGTTAGTACAATAAGCAAGCAATCATGTTTCAAAATATGGAGGACTGCACCACACTTAGAGAAACCTCGATGAACTTCTACATCCTGTAAGAACTGATACCAAATTAGAGACAAATGCAAGCCTGTATTTTCCTAACATAACATGTTTTCATATGAAATATACAGTAAATACAACAATTAATGTTATGATAACATAATACCCTGCATTTGTAATACTGCTTTGCACTTTTCACAGATGACCATCTTTCACGTTGTGGAATTTTTTAAAGAGAATCCCGTGGCTGTGGTGGCCAAGTCATGGCTTGTAAAAACTATCAAGGTAAAAATAATTTTGTTAAAATAAACACACCTGCTGAGGATTCATTGTGCATTGTGCATAACCAACAAGAAGAACAAAGTGATTAGGCCTAACCTGAACTTGCCCCTTGATAGGGACATCTTTGCTATTGGCCTCGCTCAGGGGCATCAAAAAAGGTCAGAAAGGGAATTATCCCTGACAAAGAGAAGTGGGAAAAGCACCAGGTCAAGCTTGTGCCACACTCCACAACCAGTAAGTCATGTATCATTCCAGCCACAGTTGTATGGTATTCACTATATTGACAAACGTATTAGGTCACCTGCCTTGATTCACATATTTTGACCATTCTTACAAAAGCGCATTTGTGAGGTCACACACTGATGTTGGACGAGGAGACTGGCGCTCAGTCTCTGCTCTAATTCACAAATCTTGAATGTTGCATTTCAGATGATTATGACAGGGCCTTGCGTTGGGTCAAGAGGGCGGAGACCCAACAAAATGTACTGAGTGGAGCGGAGGTTCAGAGCCAGAGCAGGCCCCATGTTGTGCCGGTTCGATTTAGAGAGGACCACTCTGATAGCAGCAGTGAGTGAATTGCATAGTTTGATACATACTTGATCACTGAAAGCTAGCACCTCTGGCACATTTCAACTCAGACTTTTCACAGCTAATTATAAATCACAAACAACACCCGTGGGAATATCCATTACCAAACCCACTGTCTCTCGTGCTATATTGCTTAAAGGGACACTTCACCGATTAGCATTAGGCTTTGTATCTTCAGAAAACCAGTCATGTTTTTGAATGGTCTTGCATCAATCCCTCAGTTTGCCTTGAGATGGGATAAAAACAGATTTTAATGAAACCCATGAATAGGACTTCCTGCTTTCAATGATGTAAAATGATGATTTTTACATCATTGAAAGCAGGAAGTCCAACATTGAAATCAGTTTTTATCCCATCTCAAGGCAAACTGAGGGATGTAAATTGGGAGATTTTCCACTTTTGAGAGTCACTATTTTGTTTTGCAGTAACAGACATTGAGGAGGAACCCCAGGCTGGGCCAAGTCACCACCCTGCTACCACCACTCTAACTCCACTGCCCAACTGTCCTCTGTACGAAGCTGGTGAGTAGCCTAGTACTTAGATTAAGGTATGGTAGGCAGATGCCAGCTAACTGCCTCTTACATGTCTTAATGGGTTTCTTTTTAATGTCTCACTCCAGACCAGCGATCGGCATCACATGCCCCCAGTGGTCCATCGTCCACCATTTCAAGTAACCTACTCCAAATTGAAAACAAATTAACTCTATAACCTATTCAGATGCCAGCTAACTGCCTCTTACATGTCTTAATGGGTTTCTTTTTAATGTCTCACTCCAGACCAGCGATCGGCATCACATGCCCCCAGTGGTCCATCGTCCACCATTTCAAGTAACCTACTCCAAATTAAAAACAAATTAACTCTTTAACCTATTCTCTAACACATGGTGTAAAATGTACCTGCTGCTGCGCTTCTGTCTTCTAGGCCCTGACATGGGGAATGACCCTAGGGAGGACATCAAAAAACTTTTAGCAATGATGACCTGTGAGTATGTTAGGCAATCCAAAACACACAGGCCCATATAACAAATACAAAGTCATATAACTCATATCATACTGGTAAACAAAGTATCACTTTCACAACCTATTCAACTTATGTTTTCCTTTTCTTTCTTTTCTTTTTAACAAAAAGCATTCCAGACAAGAGTGCTCACAAAGTTGGAGAGCATGGACGAGGTGCAGCAGGAAGTGAAAAGGCTGGTGCTATCGGCTGTCCCTGGCCGTAATGCAGAGGTGGAGCCATTGCCCAGACCCAGCACCAGCAAAGCTGAGCTTAATGCCCTCTGCGACCGAATCAAAGCAGAGGAGCACTTCCGAAAACAGCTGGTGTGTTACAATTGGCAATATTTAGTGAAGGGTCATTCCACCTCAATTCAACGGATTTTAGAGAAAATTTCTGCTTGTCCATCTCAGATTTGCTTCAAACTTTTACCATCTAAAGATTAGCCAAAATATTAGATTGGTATACCTAATACAGCCAGATAAAAACATAAATATGAATAATGATTGCTACGTATAGATTCCACATATTCATTCGTAAGCCGTATGTGTTGACACTGACTGTGTTTCAAACTCGTGAAATCAGAAGAAAAATTGCAGATTTTTTTCAACCTCCCACATTGGGTGCCCCATTACACAATTTATGAACAAAATGTTTAAGAGGTGTCTATATTGCTTCATTGGTATAGCTTGTCATACCTCTGTAAGGGAGAGATACAATATCATCCAAATTGATTATTTTTCAGTTTTGTGTTACAATACTTCCAACAAATAAGCAATATAGACACCTCGGAATTACTTTTTCCAAAGACAGCTTTAACACTTCTGTAGAGAGACATAACAATTTGTCAAACATTTTGTTTACAAATTGTGTAATGGGGCACCCAATGTGGGAGGTTAAAAAAAATCTGCAATTTTTCTTCTGATTTCACGAGTTTGAAACACAGTCAGTGTCAACACATACGGCTTACGAATGTATATGTGGAATCTATACGTAGCAATCATTATTCACATAACATTTGAAGTCTTTAGCTTGAAAACTTTGAGATAATGACATCTGAACTTTGCTGCAGATTTAGATGAGGGCGCCAATGTGCCAAAAATCAGAAGGGGGGTACCATGTTCAAAACTGTTTTTCTCTGGATGTATTAGGTATACCAATCTAATATTGTGTCTAGGTTAGTTTAAATGGTTACTCTTTAGATGGTAAAAGTTTGAAGCAAATCTGAGATGGTCAAGCAGAAGGCATTTGTTGAATTGAGGTGGAATGACCCTCAGCAGTTCAATGTTCACATCTAACTACTTAAGATGAATGACTTATGGCAAAACCACAATAAAGATGTGTTTTCTCTCACAGATATCCTTCCTGTCCCTAGACGGCTCTAACACCATGGGCAAGACAGTAAGGCGTATTATGAGCCGTCTAGGGACCACAGAGCTGTGGTCAGGCTACAGCATGAGGGGGAGGAACAAAACCTGTTTTGCTGACCTGCCAATCATGCAGGTAGTAGCAAGTAAGTGCAAACATTTTGCCATTACAAATACTACAACTAATCTGATTATAGGTGAATTGACCAAGGCACTCTTCTAAAAGAAGTTTAAAAAGCTTTAATTCATAGGCTTAATTATGAATGATCATTAAAAATGGCAACATGTTTCGGCCTTGGTCATTCATAATTAAGCCTATGAATCAAAGCTTTTTATTTGAAAGAGTGCCTTGGTCAATTCACCTATAATCAGTATATGTTTTTTGTATTAGAGGAACTATGCCACAGCACTCTTAACTCCTTCCACTACAACTAATCTGTCTGTAAACAAACTGATTTAAATTACACAATACGTGACGTTAGTGATCCAAAGTGATAGGGGACTATCCATTATCTATGAGTCAAGTTTTACGTAAAATGTACATACCTGACTTGCAGTTTCTCAGATGTTGTTGCAGAAGAAGCTGGGTAGACAGTCACTGGGGTTGTCAAGTTGGTTTCTGCTTTCGCTTACTAATCAGACTTTATGCTGTGATTCCAGAGGCCTCCATCGCATGTCACCGCCACTGTAAAATTGCAGATGTGGAGAAAGAGGTGGCCGAATTTCTCAAACACGCCCCATTCAAAAAGGGTGGTTCAGGCAAGGTTGGTAAAAGTTAATATCATATTTAATGCACTAGTCAAAACGGGGGCTCTGTTCGAAACGGACGACCGCTGCCTCCCTCCGTCAATAAAGAGCTGTCTCACTATACAAGACATTAGATGAAATGCATATTTTTGAAAATGAGCGTAGCACTCTAGCATTTCAGTTAACACTACGGTATGACGTTAGCAAAAGCCCAACGTTAAACTAAATTAGCTGACGTTAGCTAGCAGGTTAAAGGTATCAATTTGTTTTATTACGGGCGGCAGATACACCAGACCACACGTTAATAGTCAAGGCACTACAGTAGCTGAAGTAGTTAATTTCTCATCTCAAGTGTACAAACCTAAGCAAAATAATGTCACACAAATTACATTTAGTTTCAGCAGCCATTTACCGATGTCACCACCAGCCATCTTTTTATTGACTTTTCATATCGGTTTCAGACGTTGCCGCAAAGGATTGTGGTAGCATGCTTCCCCAGGGAGAAGCATGCTACCATGCTGCCTTCAAAATTTACCGTTATTCGGAAAAATATTAAAAGGCAGCAAAAATAGTTATTTTTTTCGAACCGCAATTAATTTTTGCCTTGCACTCCAGTTAAATATAAATAAGGCAGCAGTTTTCCCCGTTTCGAACAGAGCCCGGAGTACTGAAATTAGGAATAGCAGTAATTACCTCAAATCAGTGGCAGATCCAGCCTATAGTGTTAGCACCTAGCACACTGAACTAGATAGCAAACTTAGGTTTCTAATGCTATCCCAAGCAGCAAACAAACGTGTTGTACACGTTTTTTTCCGGTGCTCAGTTGGTTTCAGACACGTTCAGAATTGGTTCAGAATTCCGTTCATTTTTGGTAAATGTGTAGGTTCCCGATTACGCTTTTAACACGTTCCAGAAGAGTTCATATTAAGTGTCCATGTACGTTTTGGGCACGTTGCAAAAGGGTGTTAAACACAATGGTTGTGAAAAAAACATTTACTGAACGTGCAAATCCGTTCGCTTTTGACACCGCAATGTCATCTGTTCACGCTAGAATCTTTGCTGTTGACTGTCTATTACACGATGTTGTTCCTTGGTAACCATGGGAGAGAAACAAGCAACCGCACGTCTTCATGATAGCAGATTCGACATTAGAATTCAATTATTACGTTGTGTTTACTCACCGTTCCATACGTCTTGAAGTTCAACGACCACCTTCGAATATTATTAATATCTGTCAGCTGGATATTTAAACCGGTTAAGGTATAATACGTTCATGTCTACGGTGTATTTTTTCCCTAACAAACAATTACATCAATGGTCTTATCCGGAGATAACAACATCAACTGAGTAGGTTAGCCTAAGCTAAAATGTCCCAACCACGTTGTTTCAAACTAATAATATAGCCAATAAACTAAGCAACTGAATTACAATGCATGCTGGGAAACAAATCTCAATAGCCTTACGCGAAATGTAATTGAAGTTATCAGATATCAGCTTATATTTTATAGTTGAACTATAGTTAAGTAACGTGTATAAAGTACAATTGTGATAAACATGAATTATTCTGAAAAGTTTTAATATATAGATCGTTTTGTCTAACAAATTATAAGCAAGGTCACTTCTGCTGCTAGGCAACTCTAAACAAATACCTTCGTTTTCAGACGTGTCTGACACGTTTTCCACACGTTTTCCCCCTCGTTAGTATTTGGTGTTAACCAGCACCTTCATTCATTGTTGAAAGTAAGTGTCAGATACGTTCGTTATAAAACGTTGTGATTTACACCCATTTTGAACGTGCAATTTACGTTGTTTTTTAGTTTGTAATAGTTGGTGTAAATTGAAACCGACATTGCATCTTCTGTTGGCGTTGGAATCGGTGCTAGATGCGTTGGGTTTTGCACGTGTCTTTTGGCACCAGATTACAACGTGCAATGGACGTTTTTAATAGGGTTATTTGTACTGGTGCCATCAAGCACGTTTAAATAACGCACTATGCACGTCTGTTTTATTTGAAACCAAAATACAACCTAAATAAAACGTTTGTTTTGGTTCAAATAACGTGTTTTGCTGCTTGGGATAGCTACGGCATGACTCGTAGTCATACAACATATCACCTCGAGTTTTTTTAAAAAAAACAACAAAAAAGCCCGGAAAAACATCTAATAGAAGGCAGACACAAGAATGTGTATATTTTAAAGAACTATCCCATGTTCAAGAACTACAGTATACTATAGCGTGGTTCTTATCAAACGTACATTAGCAGCTAGCAGTCATTTCGAACACTTGCAATTGAAGGATAGTTTAACATGATACTTTCATCTGAGATGAGATGATGATCATAATTTCTTACCGTTTCGGTCCGTTGAATTCAACTTGCAAGATGAGAAAAACTGTTCGGACGGCCACACATTTGTTATAACAGGAGTTGTCCCTCGAAGGTTTTCATAAAGCCTCTCAGACTTACGCTTACAGAAAAATTACGACCTTCTTCTTCTTCATCTTCTCTCTATGGCGGGAAAATGACGACCTCTCTAGATGCTCCGTAGTTACGGTTGACGTCATTAATCATGCACAAACGACCACTTTGATTGGCTGATGATTATAACGCGGGAATGATGGCAAAAAAAATCCTTGCGAAAACCTTACGGCCACGATGAATACAGTTAAGGATGGAAGATTGAACCCCCTATGATGATGAGTAGCCTGACAGTCATGCGTGCGCCACTATGGAAGACGATCAATAGCAGTCTATAAGCACGAATAGTAGTCATGGGCTCATAAATAGCATAATGAAATACACTTTGAAGCAGTATTTTTGCAACATGTCTTAAATGAATCTGTATGCAAATATTGACAAAAAGGAAAAAATACAATGAGACGGTACATTAGTTTAGTACATTAGTTTAGGCTATATGTCCTCATACGCAAAACATCGCAATGTTTAAATACCAAAAATAAAACGGCTAAGGATTGTTTATGAATAGATGCGTTAAGCTGCCCAACCTACTTTAATGGTTAAATGCTTCGTGAATTACTTAGTAAAACAATTGAGGAAAGCAAAGTTATAGGCTACGAGTGCACGCCCATGTCTAGGAGTTTCTCGTAAATTCGCCAGTTATACAATTCTTTGTGAATACGGACCAGATCAATAGCCTAACAACTATTTGTGGAAACTTCTGTGTTGGTGATGTTTTTTTTTTTTTTTTTTTTATCGTTTCAGAGAACAGGCCAAGCAGTCCAAGACCTCGAGGAGCTTGGATCCTTTCGAAGCAGAAGCCCGAGCCCGACATCAAGCCCGACACCATCTCACAGCTCACAAATATTGATGCTATTTTAAATAAATTAATATATCTTTATTTACAATTATTCATTGGTTATGTCTGTTCTATCTAAGTTAGAATAACTGGCCACATAAATGCTATTAGCCTATAAAGCATAGGCCTAGGCCAAAATAAAATGTAAAGCCCCTGCAGGGAGCTGAGCACGCACGTTTAGTTTAATTTAAGTGTCAAACTCAACGTGCAGTACACGTAATAAAAAGCTAATGTGCACGTTAATTGAACGTGTTTTTCACAACCATTGTGTTTAACACCCTTTTTCAACGTGCCCAAAACGTGCATGGACACTTAATAAATTATGAACTATTCTGGAACGTGTTAAAAGCGTAATCGGGAACCTACACATTTACCAAAAATGAACGCAATTCTAAACCAATTCTGAACATGTCTGAAACCAACTGAGCACCGGAAAAAAACGTGTACAACACGTCTGTTTGCTGCTTGGGGTTGATTCTACAACATTTTGCACCCTCTATTATCATTGAACCAACGTTGAAAGTGTAACTACAAATCAATGGAATTTCAATGCTTTTTCAATGAAAATTAATATTGAAACAACGTTGAAATTACAGCCCAACTAAAGATCAACGTGATTTCTATGAAGGTATAATTGGGGCAAAAGTCACGAGCACATTTAACTGCCCCAGATAGCAAAACCACTCTGGCGTGGACCTGGCCCACACCTATCATGCGGTCCGCCCCGGATCCGTCTCACGGACACGGTCCAGCGTCCAAACGCACAGCGGGCCGATAGTGGTCAGGATTCGTTTTATGGCTCTGCACCGGAGATGGGTCGGCGCTGGCCCATTCCCGTACCAAAACAGTAAAACTACACTGGGGTGGATCTGGCCCACACTTACCGTTCCATCCGCATCTGATCCGTTTAACGGACACGGTCCAGCGCCCAAACGCACATCGGCAACGAAGTGGTCAGGATCCGTTGCACGGCTCTGAACTGGAACTGGAACAGCGCTGGCCCAGTCCCGTATAGATGCGGCATGGAACCGCGTACCGGATCGATGCCAGCTATGCCTTATTTTCGGCATTTATAGTTAGGCTACATGATGTTTAGTCTATGATGTGTTTGGGCTACCTTATATTTAATTACCCTACAGTCAGAAGCAACAATCATAGGCCTACATCCGCATAAAGTAGCCTACACATTTAACAATCTAACATTCTCGCTTGGTGTCTTTAAAACAAGGCTAAGAAAATTACCCAGCGACTAACATAGTCCAATACCCCAATGACCCTAATCAGAATCGAAGAAAATGTTTCTTTTTTTTCCAAAAAAACTTTATTCAAAACATGATGATCATCAATGAATCTAGCTTGCTCCTTCACACTGGCGTTTGCGACGTCCCCCCTTCTCGGTCATGCGCCAGCACATTGGTGAATGTCGGTATCCGTTGCCTGGGCTGTCACTGGACACTTGCGTACCGCTCCTATGGAAAAAGAAAATACGTTATATTAGTGTGCTACTAAATTATATGGGCAGGCTCGCACTGGTGCACCTGCCGCTGCTCGGGTGGAAGGAGTTTTCATTGTAGACAATGCATGCAACTTTACCAAACTGTAGCCGTTTTCAGACAGACGTGTATTTCCACAATGTCCACGGTGTGTACGGTAGGGTTGTCTTTGCTGTGATGTCTGAATTCATATATCCGTATACTATCTACTTTCCTGTAGCTGACCTGGTAATTTCGCCGTAATGTTGCCGCCACAACTGTCCTGTGAATCCAGTCACGGAAACATTCAAAGGCTAGTGAAAACGACACTCTTCCGCGGTCAGGCATTAACGGCGCGGCCGCATTTGACAGAACTTCTAAAGAAGACGTGAACAACAGGTGGCCGTATACATTCCGCATATCATGTCTGAATGGCCCGATTTCTCTCGCTCTCTCTCTCTCTCGTGCAAACTCAATGGACACCCGCCCCTCGACAAGCACATGCAATCCAAATAAAACATTCACAATCGTGAAAACAATGATGCATAGAAGACGACTAGCTGAATTAGCCTATTATAAAATCCGGTTAGCAAGCGGCGCACATTTGATTAAAACAATTAAATGACAAGCTAGCCAACTATGTTACTTTGTTTACAATATTTTGAGGCTTCAATCAGACAGCTGAATTAAAGAGGTGGAGTTGTAATGTGAATATAATCTGCATGAAGTGTGCGGTCATGAATATCAGACATTTCAGCATGTAGAATAAAGAATTGTATATACATATAGGCTATATATATATTATGTTGAATGTATCTCAATTCATCCTTACCTAGAGACAGCAGTTGCAGAGGCCTGTAGTTATTTCTCTTCTGAAATAAAAAAAAAATATGTGCATTCCATTAGCTTTTGAGGCATAAGGTGGATTTTTATTACAGCAGACAAAGGGATTCATGTATGTTGACATGTACCTTCAATTCATCCTGAACTGGTAAGACCACTTACAAAGGCATATCATATGGTTATTTGTATTATTAATGTGTGGACCAAAAGTCAAATCGATCAAATGTAAAACTGTATAGCTTACTTTGTGTGGGTGGCAGGACAGGATGAGCTAGGGTAGACCCCCAAACCAGACTGGAGCCACTTGTGACTTGTGACAATGACCTGTAACACAGATACATGAATATGCATTACTTTCATCATCAGAAAGAAATTGCCAAATAATTATCAATACCAATATTACACCCCATTAGAAAATAGCATTATTTTGGGATCCAGAGAATATTTTCATTTTTGCTTCCCTTCCCATATATTCTAAACATTGAAAACAGTCTGGTCTATGACAAGGCAAAGCGAATATATGCATCAAGTCAACTACTGCCTCTTCTATATTGCCCCTTTTCAGTCAAATCTTAATCCAAGAAACTTTCAACATCATTAAATGAACTTGTAGACGGCAGTATTTCTGCATAAAACTAATGGCTTCGGGATTTGTGCCCTTACACTTTATAAAAGTTAGGGAGGAATCTCTACTATTCAGTCTAAAAAGTCACTTGGAAACAAGACTTTTTAGATTGAATAGTAGGCCAGTTAGCGGGTTTCTCACCAACGTGTACAAAATATAAGGGCACGAATCCCGAAGCTTTGATCCTTACCTGGAAACAGCAGTTACAGAGGCCTGTAGTTATTTCTCTTCTGAAATAATAATAATAAAAAATGTACATTTCATTAGAGAGCTTTTGAGGTATAAGGTGGGTTTTTATTTCAGCAGACAAAGGCAGTCATGTATTTTGACATGTGCCTTCAATTCATCCTGAACTGGTAACACCACTTACAAAGGCATATGGTTATTTGTGTTATTAATGTGTGGACCGAAAGTCAAATAGATCAAATGTAAAACTGTATAGCTTACTTTACTTGGGTGGCAGGACGATGAGCAAGGGTAGACCCCCAAACCAGACTGGAGCCACTTGTGAATGACCTGTAATACAGATACATAAATATGCATTACTTTCATCATCAGAAAGAAATAGCCAAATATTTATCAATACCAATATTAGACCCCATTCTAAACATTGAAAACAGTCTGGTCTGTGACAAGGCAAAGCAAGGATATACATCAAGTCAACTAACTGCCTCTTCTATAATGTCCCTTTTCAGTCAAATCTTACTCCAAGAAACTTTCAACATCATTAAATGAACTTGTAGACGGCAGTATTTCTGCATTAAACAAATGGCTTCGGAATTTGTGCCCTTACTTAGTAAAAGTTAGGGAGGAATCTCTACTATTTAGATTGAATAGTAGGCCAGTTAGTTGGTTTCTCACTAATGTACACAAAATATAAGGGCACGAATCCCGAAGCTGTTTTGTTCCTGCCTTCTAAAAGTGTCAACAATGTCTGAGCATGAGGGTGACAGGGCACATAGCTTCTGCCTAATTAGTTTACGTTTTGGAACCAGCCGCTAACGTCGTTCATAATTTAAAATCAGCATTTCAAATCAGGACAGGGAAACAATGTGAAATCAGCCTCCCTCCCAGAAGGAAATGAGGTTTAAACACACACGAAATAGCCTAAGTTTTCTCTCGGGAGAAAAGACTCCCGAGTCCAACATCTAAGCTTTTATAATGTTAACAAAAAACTATTATGTTTGTGTAACAACTTTAAGTTATCGTTGGCCAACAAGCTAGCCTGCTAATGCTAGCTCACGCAAGGCAACTTTTGTTGTTCACGGGCAAACACATAAGGTTACCGTCAAATCAAGTTGCGCTCATTTTAAATTCAGTATTGAGTTAATTATACATTTTTTTAAAAGTTCATAAAGTTGGACAGGACTAAGTGAGCTAAATTAGCTTGCGCAAGCTACACGTTAGCAGCTAGCTGGTATGTAAATCTGAGCTACCATCAGCCGGCCATTATAGCACATTTTCGGATTACATCAGCAAACAAAGCTAGATAAGTAGGTAACTTGTGTTATGGAAGTACGTTTTCACTGGATAGACTAGGTAATTGCATAAATAAAGCATATAGGAGCATACTTACAGTGAGCCTTCAGACGCCACCGTTTTGTCTCACACTCAGCAGCACTCCATCAGCGAGAAAACTGATGAAATAAACCGTTAGGGCGCGTTCGGTGTATGCATCCGTACAGGGTCCGTCGCGGACCCGGTGAATGAAGGCGCGCTGGCGAGGCGGATCGGGTCCGGTGCCCGTAGCCAAAACGGAGGTAGACTGTCAGGCGGATGTGGCCTTATATGGACCTTATATGCTGTATATATTTTTAAGGATGTATTCTATTTGTAAAGCAGTTGTCTAGTTGTCAATAGTCCAGGTAGGCGTGCGATCAGCAAGCAGGTGGCCTTTTCATGGAAAATTGCTGCCCAAACAAACCAACAACAACAACAATAACAACAACAACAATACAAACTTTACTTGCACCCCCCAAAAATGTTAGCTGGATATGATTTTGAAATCATATCTAGGGTGATTTTTTACCAGATTATCTGGAAATAAACGAGGATCAGTTAAACATTTTGTTTGTAAGCTATTTGGCTGTGATTGGCCTCGTTGAATAGTTTGAAGGTGGTCTAGGTCCGTATTACAGATGTGGGCCACATCAGTGAACTGTCTTTGAGGAAGCTTTGGTTCCGATGTGGTAAGTGGATCTGGGCCAGATCTGCTGATCGTAAGAAAAACAGCACTGCAGTTAAAGCTGAAAAGTCTAACCGGCCCAGATCTGGTCCTTAGCCAGAAACCGTGTGTAAGCTACGTCCGGATCTAGACGCTTTGATGCGGGTCCGGCCCAAAGGGGTTTGCTATCTGGGGCAGATTTCGCATTCGCACACTAAAGTCACAAATGTGTAACCGTACATTTGTAGTTGTACATATTTTTTTCATACCTTGTTAACACAAAATAGGGCTACGGGTTCACGAATCCGTTTTACAAGTTCACAAAACCGTTTTACAGATACACAAATTCTCACCTGTGCATCACAAGTTCCTGGCCTCATCCCCTCGAGACTTTTGCCCCACTTACACTGCAACGATTGGGGCAAAACACATTCGCACATCCGTGTTTCATAGTCTGAGAACATGCACAACATTCGTGCATTTGTAAACCCAAATGTGAACTAATGCAACAGAAGTTGTGCATCTGTGAAATATTTTCTCATTAATAAAAGTCTTGCACGACTACAAGTGAATTGATACAAGTGCTTGAGTCTACATCTGCGAGTTTCCGTCGCTGTTTTCCGGGGACGAATACTTTTGCACAAATTATTCCACCTAGCGATGTGCAAAACCGATTTGTACTCGTGCACACAGAGAGCATCGATCGAAAACAAAACAAGGCGGCCGGATCTGGATCTGGATCGCGCCCACACATCCCTGCTCATAAGTAGCCTAACCTCCGCTTGTTTCCTCATCAAGGACGCACAATTTGTAGATTTTCTTTTCACAGAGTGAGAAAACATATTTCGGAGTGATTATTTGCACCCGGGTGTAGCCTAAATAGTGATATGGAGGCATTTTATTATTTGCACCCAAACCTGTAGCCTAATGCGTGCAGAAACAGATGGGATGGCCTACCTAAATCTAACAAGTTAGGATTTTAAAAACAATCTTTTTGATGGAAACGTGGTGCTAAATTCCCATGAACTTGTTCAGTGAACGGGTAAAACCGTCCGTTTGTAAGCAAAATCAAGAATTACGAGTTTGTTTACCGTCACCTATAGCAACCAGAAGATAGACAAATATTAGTAGTCCATGAGGTTATCACTATAAATCGTGTAGGGTAGCGGGTAAATGCAGATATCGGGACTTTGAGATTGGCAGTTCGAATCCCATCAAAAGTTTTCCCACTTCTTTTTTTTTTTTTTGCATGCCAAAATAAAATATTGTGAAAGTATGTGCGAACGACTCTTTTCTTTGATGACGTTACCTCGCGGCAAATAAGAGTTTGTGCTTAATGAACCTGTCAAAATGGTCTAGTTTTATTTTAGTTATAGAAAGCTACGTTGTGAGTAGAACGCTTCTAGTCAACTCCTCTACAGAAAACAACTCTTTCAACTATTTAGGCATGCAAAAAAAAAAAGAAGTGGGAAAACTTTGGATAGGATTTGAATTGCCAATCTCATAGTACCGGTGTATGCATTTACCCGCTACCCTAGCCTACACGAATTCGAGTACAGTCTATGGCTGCATCCGAATAGTCAGTACATACTAGCTTCGTTTAGAACGTACTACTCAACCGTCAATTTAGTACGTTATTTATGTATGCGAGCGAGTAGTAGGCATACAATTCGGACGTACTGGGCAGCCATTTTGCCTGTCCTTTGACCCCGGATGTTTACATGTGACGCGAACACAATGACCGACGCATGCCGCGAAATTTTAAAGCCACCTCGGAGAATTGACCTCAGAGCCGTTTATTCGTCTTATTTCTCTTTAAACCGCTGAACGTATTTACGAGAATGACCTCCGAGCCGTTTATTCATTAAGTTTTGCTTGACACAACTGAACGTATTTACGAGAATTTACCTTAGAGCAGGGGCCGTCGTCTCCCGGTAAAAATCTCAAGTTCACGTTGACATATGAAGCCAGTTTAGTCAGCTGGGAGATTTACGGTGAAATACTGCGGGTGGACGGCTAGAAAGGGTAAAATACAGGACTCCCCCGGCCAAAAATGGAGACGGGTCGTGTCAAGCTAAACAAGATGAATGAACTGCTCTAAGGTAAATTCTCGTTCTAAACGAAGCTAGTATGTACTGACTATTCGGATGCAGCCATAGACTGTACTCGAATTCGTGTAGGCTAGGGTAGCGGGTAAATGCATACACCGGTACTATGAGATTGGCAATTCAAATCCTATCCAAAGTTTTCCCACTTCTTTTTTTTTTTGCATGCCTAAATAGTTGAAAGAGTTGTTTTCTGTAGAGGAGTTGACTAGAAGCGTTCTACTCACAACGTAGCTTTCTATAACTAAAATAAAACTAGACCATTTTGACAGGTTCATTAAGCACAAACTCTTATTTGCCGCGAGGTAACGTCATCAAAGAAAAGAGTCGTTCGCACATACTTTCACAATATTTTATTTTGGCATGCAAAAAAAAAAAAAAGAAGTGGGAAAACTTTTGATGGGATTCGAACTGCCAATCTCAAAGTCCCGATATCTGCATTTACCCGCTACCCTACACGATTTATAGTGATAACCTCATGGACTACTAATATTTGTCTATCTTCTGGTTGCTAGGTGATGGTAAACAAACTCGTAATTCTTGATTTTGCTTACAAACGGACGGTTTTACCCGTTCACTGAACAAGTTCATGGGAATTTAGCACCACGTTTCCATCAAAAAGATTGTTTTTAAAATCCTAACTTGTTAGATTTAGGTAGGCCATCCCATCTGTTTCTGCACGCATTAGGCTACAGGTTTGGGTGCAAATAATAAAATGCCTCCATATCACTATTTAGGCTACACCCGGGTGCAAATAATCACTCCGAAATATGTTTTCTCACTCTGTGAAAAGAAAATCTACAAATTGTGCGTCCTTGATGAGGAAACAAGCGGAGGTTAGGCTACTTATGAGCAGGGATGTGTGGGCGCGATCCAGATCCAGATCCGGCCGCCTTGTTTTGTTTTCGATCGATGCTCTCTGTGTGCACGAGTACAAATCGGTTTTGCACATTGCTAGGTGGAATAATTGGTGCAAAAGTATTCGTCCCCGGAAAACAGCGACGGAAACTCGCAGATGTAGACTCAAGCACTTGTATCAATTCACTTGTAGTCGTGCAAGACTTTTATTAATGAGAAAATATTTCACAGATGCACAACTTCTGTTGCATTAGTTCACATTTGGGTTTACAAATGCACGAATGTTGTGCATGTTCTCAGACTATGAAACACGGATGTGCGAATGTGTTTTGCCCCAATCGTTGCAGTGTAAGTGGGGCAAAAGTCTCGAGGGGATGAGGCCAGGAACTTGTGATGCACAGGTGAGAATTTGTGTATCTGTAAAACGGTTTTGTGAACTTGTAAAACGGATTCGTGAACCCGTAGCCCTATTTTGTGTTAACAAGGTATGACATTTTTTTTTACAACTACAAATGTACGGTTACACATTTGTGACTTTAGTGTGCGAATGCGAAATCTGCAGTTAAATGTGCTCGTGACTTTTGCCCCAATTATACCTTCATAGATTTCAATGGTATTTCAATTGATATTAAACCACAGTAAACCAGTATTAAGCAGGCAAAATATTGGTAAATTCATATCCTGCTTTATCTACAGCCAGGATAAATTAGGCTAGCCAGAAGCTTAGGCTAGGCTATGTCTGGTTTAGGCTACACAAGCTTGCACAAATAACCATGGACAACATCTTATCAGTTTGAAAAGCAAGTGCATTTATTCATCCACTCTTAATTCAGGAATCCACGTGTGCTGTGCTTCACTGCCATCCATTCCGTATAGCATCCCTCCATACACCTCCCGGTTGCAGTCATCGTCCACCATCCAGCTGCAGTGAGACGGCAGAAATAGAAGAAAAAAGTGACAAGTGTTAGATAAATGTGTTCAACTGAAACTGATGGCTACCCAGATAGCAAACCCCTTTGGGCCGGACCCGCATAAAAGCCTCTAGATCCGGACGTAGCTTACACACGGTTTCTGGCTATGGACCAGATCTGGGCCGGTTAGACTTTTCAGCTTTAACTGCAGTGCTGTTTTTCTTACGATCAGCAGATCTGGCCCAGATCCACTTACCACATCGGAACCAAACCTTCCTCAAAGACAGTTCACTGATGTGGCCCACATCTGTAATACGGACCTAGACCACCTTCAAACTATTCAACGAGGCCAATCACAGCCAAATAGCTTACAAACAAAACTTATAACTGATCCTCGTTTATTTCCAGATAATCTGGTAAAAAATCACCCTAGATATTCAAAATCATATCCAGCTAACATTTTTTGGGGGTGCAAGTAAAGTTTTTATTGTTGTTGTTGTTATTGGTTTGTTTGGGCAGCAATTTTCCATGAAAGGGCCACCTGCTTGCTGATCGCACGCCTACCTGGACTATTGACAACTAGACAACTGCTTTACAAATAGAATACATCCTTAAAAATATATACAGCATTTAATGTCCATATAAGGCCACATCCGCCTGACAGTCTACCTCCGTTTTGGCTACGGGCACCGGACCCGATCCGCCTCGCCAGCGCGCCTTCATTCACCGGGTCCGCGACGGACCCTGTACGGATGCATACACCGAACGCGCCCTAACGGTTTATTTCATCAGTTTTCTCGCTGATGGAGTGCTGCCGAGTGTGAGACAAAACGGTGGCGTCTGAAGGCTCACTGTAAGTATGCTCCTATATGCTTTATTTATGCAATTACCTAGTCTATCCAGTGAAAGCGTACTTCCATAACACAAGTTACCTACTTATCTAGCTTTGTTTGCTGATGTAATCCGAAAACGTGCTATAATGGCAGGCTGATGGTAGCTCACATTTACATACCAGCTAGCTGCTAACGTGTAGCTTGCGCAAGCTAATTTAGCTCACTTAGTCCTGTCCAACTATGAACTTTTAAAAAAAATTATAATTAACTCAATACTGAATTTAAAATGAGCGCAACTTGATTTGACGGTAACCTTACCCAGAGGAAAGAAATTCTTAGAATGAGATCTCTTTTGTTTCTCATTTGTTTCTCCTAGACAATAATGAGATCACAGTGATACAAAAATGAGATTATTGCCTTTGTCTCACGCTTCTCAGGTTTGTCTCGGGAGCCAAAGAGTTATGTTATCTCAGTGTAGACTCCCTTTGATATATAAATGAGATCTCAATTAGGTCTCAAATAATGCTCAGTTTTGTCCATGTTGTATGTCTCATATTTTACTCAGGCTGAGTCACCAGAGAGCTCTCCTTGTAAACTCAAGAAATTCTCATTTAAGTCTCTTTGGTAAATCTCGTGTTAGGCTCAGTGTAGACTCCCTTTAATCTACTAATGAGATCTCAGCTATGTTTTAAATAATGCTCAGTTTTGTCTCATTTATATGTCTCATTCTTTACTCAGGCTGAGGCACCAGAGAGGTCTCTTTGTAAACTCAAGCAATTCTCATTTAGATCTATTTGGTAAATCTCAGATTTGGCTCAGTCAGTTCCATAAAAGATTCCTCAACACATTTCTTACCAAAAGATTTTTTTACCAGTGTTATTATACACTCTGTACATGTGTGTGTGTAGCTGTGCTGTGTGTGTCTATCCACGTGTGTGTGTTCGTGTGTAACTGTGCTGTGTGTGTCTGTCGACATAAGTGTGTGTGTGTTTGTGTGCACTTTAAACATGTATTAAGCTACACAGTCCTAGATAGGCTAAATTAGCCAGAATAGATTGTCATGTTAATTAAAGGAGAAATTATCAATAACTGAAATCAAACTAAAAAATAAAATTGTTAGATTAATCTTCTTTTTTTTTTTTTTTAAATCATTATTTTGTCCAGCCCTCTCATGCTCATCCAAACCTATTTGTTTCAAATTAGAAATTAGTCTCTATGGCCCCGGCAGTGGCGCAACTGGCTGGGGCACCTGCACCGTACGCTGGCGATCCGGGTTCGATTCCGGCCCCGTGGTCCTTTCCAGATCCCACCCCGATTCTCTCTCCCACTCACTTCCTGTCATTCTCTCTACTGTCCTGTCCAAATAAAGGCATAAAAAGCCCAAAAAATAATCTTAAAAAAAAAAAAAAAAGAAATTAGTCTCTATAAACACAATACCCAAATAGAGACAGGCACACAACTGCAAGCCACACACACACACACACAGCACAGCTCAGGGCCAGAGTGGGACACTTAATTTTACTGTGAAATTTCAAGTTTTAGCGGCCCTTGAGGGGCGTGGGTCATTCAAGTACACGACATCACATGCCTACTACTAAACTGCTCACAAAAAGTAAGGAAACTTGACTTTGGCCCATTATATCTCCCTTTTAGTAATACCAACCAGTAAAGTGTTTCATATCATTTTTATCGTTGATTTGTCACCTTTACAATGAGGTATAGCTTGTAAGCATAGGGCAATCATGGAATGAGCAACACAAGCAAACGTGTAAGTAGTGCCAACGAAAAATGCAAGCAGAATGTAGCCAGGTTGGTGACCTGCATGAGAAGAAGGTGCCAAGCTGTTGTGGCTGCATATGGATCCTCTACACGCTACTGAGGACCCTGACACTGAGTGTAAAATGAACAAATGTATGCCTAACATGTTTTGTTTTCCTCATTTCTGTGGGAGAGTGCAATCGTCAATGCTTGAAGTAACAAAGGTGAATTCCAACAGCATAACAGGCCATTTTGGCACATTTTTCGTTGGCACTACTTACACGTTTGCTTGTGTTGCTCATTCCATGATTGCCCTATGCTTACAAGCTATACCTCATTGTAAAGGTGACAAATCAACGATAAAAATGATATGAAACACTTCACTGGTTGGTATTACTAAAGGGGAGATATAATGGGCCAAAGTCAAGTTTCCTTACTTTTTGTGAGCGGTTTATAAGAGAGATGGGATAGGAGTTTATAGGAATGGCCTCCCCTGAGCTAATAAAAGATTTTTGACAACTTTGGCAGACTATAGGCTATACATTGGGTGGAATGGTAATATTTCATTCATACATTTTAGGAGAAAAAGTATGACTTCAACACACCAATTCCAATTCCAAGGCCATTTTATTTCTGCACATAGTATAGGCCTATACAGTACCCGAGTAAGGCACAATAGCTGCTAGGCTACCACTGTAAATGTGCACTTTCTGTCCTGTGTCTGCGGGATTTGAACGCTCCTCTCGTTTCTCTTAACAGGGCTATTTGCTCACTGAAACTGAGTGCTAGATATTCCATATGGTTATGGTTATGGTTATGGTTATTTAGCAGACGCCTTTGTCCAAAGCGACATACAAATAAATAACAATACAAATTAAATAACAGTGAACAATTACAAAAAGGGAGAATAGCAATATTATCAATAAAACAATCAATTAAGCACTAACCTAATGATAAATAAAAACAATGAAATGAGAATAGCAATCAAATAAGTCACTCAGTTAATTATATAATAACAATAACTAAAGCATGGTAAGGCTAAATTTAAGGACAATAGCAGAATAAATGTCAAATTCTAACAATGGACAAATTATAACAAAACAATACTATTATACAAACCATACATAACAAACGCTCAAAAGACTAAGTGCATATTAAACAAATATGCCTTAAGACCCCTCTTGAAAGATCCAAAACTGTTGCTGGAACGTAGAGCACTGGGCAACTCATTCCACCAACACGGAACCACTGAAGAATAGGATCTACAGTTTGACCTAGCATGAATGGTTTGTCGACATAACAAACGCTCCTCAGAAGATCGCAATGGGCGGTTGGGAATGTACATCTTCATCAAAGAACTGAAGTAGCTAGGAGCAGATCCAGTCAGTGTCCTATAGGCCAGAGTGAGAGATTTAAATTTAATTCTGGCTACTATAGGGAGCCAGTGGAGAGTAACTAGGAGAGGGGTTACATGTGTCCTCTTTGGCTGATTGAAGACCAGTCGTGCTGCAGCATTCTGAAAATATCAATATATAAACACTCATATAGGACCCAATACAATGATTTAATGATATTTTATCTTCGAGGGTCCCAAACACCAAAGACAAAGACACACACACTCATACGCACATCTACACACACACACACACACACACACACACACACAAACACACACACACACACACACACACACACACAAGCAGACACAGACAAATACAATAGACATAGAAAGGCACACAGCTACACACCACACACAAACACATGTAGACACACACACACCCACACACACACACATATATACACATACAGAGTAGAGACATAGACTCACATAAATTCAATACCCAAACAAATACGGAAGGAGGTTCTTTGATTTGTCTACAATGTCAGGTGTTGTATTTGCTGCACACGACGAACAGTGTAATTAGACTACTACACGTGTAGGCCAATGTATGATTTTGGTGCTTTTGAGTTAATAAATAATATAAGAGTGTCACACAATGGTTAGCAAGGACCTAATGGAAGGTTAGCATGGAAGGTTTTGAATATCCAAACCACACACCTGCAAATATCATGTTTTCTTGTTTGGCTACGTTCCGCAAAACTAAGTTTATTAATGAATTAGATCTACATGTCTCTTTATTATTATTTAAGTCCGTTGGAGATAGTCTTTTTCTAGTTTAACATGTTTGATATTATCGGAAGTCTTTTTAGTCGTGGCTCATGCAAATAGTGACGTGAACATTAAAAATCAATAGTGACCTCTCTCAGAACACCAAACAGGAAGGGGCAAAATAGGCGACAGCTGTAGCCTATATGATTATTTGTTATTTAATTTCTTATAAACTATTAGTCGGCTATTCTTGTGACAGAACAGCCCTATAACTATTAGGGATGTCACACATGAAACAGTGCTGCAGAAACGCGATAGTTTGATATGAGAAGGGTATCGCATGAGTTCCTGGTTTTAGACCTTTATCTCTTTAAATATTAGCTGCCAATCAGAAAACATGTCATTATATTGTCACTACATATGTCCTTTACCAAATAAAATCATTTTGATTGGTCTAAAGTATCACAAATGGGAGGTGCCAAGATTAAAAACATCAGTGGACCCAATAATTGCAAGGAAAGCCCCATGGCAAGCCGATTCTGTCTTCATGATCATAAGGATATTGTAGTTGAAACAAAAACAATATTATACAAAACTCTCATGAAATGTATGCTATTTCATGAGAGGTTTAAATTAATATAAACACTTTTGGGCTATGTCCTTTACTTTTTAAGGAAAATGAATTTTAGTGACTTTGGTGTGCATCAGGCAAATTGGGACAAAAAAATCAGCTAAAACGGGACACTTTTACATTACATTTGCCATTAGCGTTAAGGTGTTAGCATATTAGCCGCATATTAGCCTTTTCACACTCAAAGTAGGCCCATACACTCACACACACTTGCACGCTTGTGCTTGTGCACACACGCACCCACACACACACACATCTGAACACTATCATTAAATGATTAAAAAATACAAATAAACATTGTCATTATTCTACAATTTGTTGCACATTTTTCAATTCTAAACTGACTTTCCCATTTTACCTGACCGAGTGTCCCATTTTACCTGAACACTTTCTTGGTCTGAGGTATGGTGTCTTGTGGTCTTTGAAGGTTAATATCTTTAAAAATATTATATTTGGAAGCATATTTTCTGCACAGAAATGTTGCTAAGACTCATATGAAGTGATAAAAGTCTTCACTTTCACCCTGTTTGGCATTTTAAATAGTTTTATTTGTGATCTACCAAAAAGTGTCCCAATTTACCTTATCTCACCCTGTAGCCTAGTGCGCGATGGAAATAATTTGAATGAATCTAGGCCTAGCAGTCTAGTTAATGTAACCCACAGTCTTTGCAAAATCCTAATCTGAGACTGGCCTAGTCTTTCAAAAATCTTCTCCAAATCTTTGCAAAGTCTGTCAATGTAAGGTAGTCTTAAGTTGACACTTGTCAGTGTCCATTCTTTTGTTGGTCCAGAGTTTATTTTTACTGCATGAACGGTGTTTATAATCTCGTTCAGAGAGGGTGAAACCGAAGCCAGTCAGGCTCTTGGTTCAGTTACTAAAGCCTACCTTACATTGCCAGACTTTGCAAAGATTTGGAAAAGATTTTTGAAAGACTACAGTCTCAGACCCTCTCACATCTAAAGACAATTCATTGAGTTTTTAGTCACAGACTAGTCACAGGCCAGTCTCAGATTAGGATTTTGCAAAGACTGTGGTCACTATTTACAAGACTGCTGCTAGATTCCTTCAAATTATTTCCATCGTGCACTAGGCTATACGTCATCATCAACAGGAACTCACTTGATAGGCTACTCATATCAAAGTTTTTTTTTTCGCGTTTCTGCAGCATTGTTTGATAGTGTGACATCACTAACAGATATAGAGTTGTTCTGTCACGTAGAATAGCCGACTAATAAATTATAAGAAATTAAATAACAAATAATCATACAGGCTACAACTGTCGCCTATTTTGCCCCTTCCGTTTTCGTGTTCGTCGACCGAGGTCACTATTGGTTTTTAATGTTCACGTCACTATTTGCATGAGCCACGACTGAAAAGACTTACGATAATATCAAACATGTTTGATATTGTCGTAACGGCAAAACTAGAAAAAGACTGACTCCGACGGACTTAAAACCGCTAAGATTGGCACCTTACACTAAACGATTTAGATGACGGGAGCGCGCCGAGATTCTAGTACAACTGGCAAGATTTCCGCCCGATTTTGGAAAAGTAGTCGGCGACTGTTAAAACAGAACAAAATCGTGCAATGTAAAGCCTACCTTACATTGCCAGACTTTGCAAAGATTTGGAAAAGATTTTTGAAAGACTACAGTCTCAGACCCTCTCACATCTAATGACAATTCATTGAGTTTTTAGTCACAGACTAGTCACAGACCAGTCTCAGATTAGGATTTTGCAAAGACTGTGGTCACTATTTACAAGACTGCTGCTAGATTCCTTCAAATTATTTCCATCGTGCACTAGGCTATACGTCATCATCAACAGGAACTCACATGATAGGCTACTCATATCAAAGTATTTTTTTCGCGTTTCTGCAGCATTGTTTGATAGTGTGACATCACTAACAGATATAGAGTTGTAGAATAGCCGACTAATAAATTATAAGAAATGAAATAACAAATAATCATACAGGCTACAGCTGTCGCCTATTTTGCCCCTTCCGTTTTCGTGTTCGTCGACCGAGGTCACTATTGGTTTTTAATGTTCACGTCACTATTTGCATGAGCCACGACTGAAAAGACTTACGATAATATCAAACATGTTTGATATTGTCGTAACGGCAAAACTAGAAAAAGACTGACTCCGACAGACTTAAAACCTCTAAGATTGGCACCTTACACTAAACGATTTAGATGACGGGAGCGCGCCGAGATTCTAGTACAACTGGCAAGATTTCCGCCCGATTTTGGAAAAGTAGTCGGCGACTGTTAAAACAGACCAAAATCGTGCAATGTAAGCCAGCCTTAAGCCAGCCTTTAGATGAATCATAAAGGGCTTTATAAACCGTCTCTGGTTCAGTCCTTCGGGTACCCATCTGACGTCATTACGTCGGCACGCAGACGTCTCTCCCTGGAAGTCCGAAGTTGCCCGAGAACAATGGCTGCCTGACAACGGCTGTTTCTATGGTTTCACTTCGGCGAAAGGTAAGATAATAAATGTAAGATGTAGTTTGTCTAAATAGTTGCCCAGCATTTGTAGCTTTTTAAGAAACATTCCCGTCGTCCATGTTTAAACTTTACGTTCGTGCTGAGGGTGTACTAAGTTGGGGAATACCCGCAGTATCGTTAGCTATCGTGCTAACGTTAGAACTAGCAGCTAGTTTAATGATAGCTAACGTTAACGTTAGGTTAGCGCACTAGCAACTTTTAGCACACGATATCAAAGCTGACCAAACTCTTTTTCTGTTAAATAGTGGGATTGAATTCGTGAATACAAGCGTTGGTCATGTTTTACTTTTCTGTAAGAGACGTGTAGGTCGACGAAGCTTGCCTGCTGTGTAGTGTAACTGTAACGTTAGTGGTTAGCTCACCGTCAATCTGTTTAAAAGGCAACAAACTTTTCTGTTGAAAGTTAGCATTCGCCCCCACCATCTAGGTGCTAGTGCTAGTGCTACCTTAATTTGAATTTCGTGGGGAATATAATAGGCCAGTCAATCTAGCTCAAAAAAGGGCCAAAAATGAAACTAATTGTAAAAGTATACCCTCCTGCATCACATAAAAGAATCTACCCATTTATATTTAGTGGAACATACGTTTCTTCAAGGTCAAAGGTAGCAATTTCCAATGCATTTTGCCATTGGGATTTAATGGGTAAAATTTTAAACTATAGATATCAACTTGAAACTTTCTCAGTTGTTTACTCACATTAAGGCAAAGATTTTTTGTATTGCAAGTTTTCTGAAATGTGATGTTTAGATATGCAAATGAGACCAGTTTTACTTAAATGTGCAATAATTTGCATATATTTCTAGAAAACTAAATCTGAACAATAGGTACAGTCAGCTTCAAAATAATTGCTGCATTTTGCTTATATGTTGGATACCAAAAGCCTATGCAAAGGGAATATTAGATAACACTTCATATCACCTCAAAAATGAGGAAATCAAGTCAAGTCAAAATCAATGCGTTTCAATGAAAGTACATTATAGAACAAATGATTGTCAATGATATGGTATAATGGAAGTATCTCAATGCATGCCAAGTCACATAAGGAAGATATTGACCTTTAGACAACATATCAAGTGACTTGGGATGCATTGAGATACTTCCATCATACCATATCATTGACGATCATTTGTTCTATAATGTACTTCCATTGAAACGCATTGATTTTGACTTGACTTGACATCCTCATTTCTGAGGTGATATGAAGTGATATCTAATATTCCCATTGTATTTTGGCTTTTGGTATCCTATAAGCAAAATGCAGCAATTATTTTGACGCTGACTGTACCTATTGTTCAGATTTAGTGTTCTAGAAATGATATGCAAATTATTGCATATTTAAGTAAAACTGGTCTCATTTGCATATCTAAACATCACATTTCAGAAAACTTGCAATACAAAAATCTTTGCCTTAATGTGAGTAAACAACTGTGAACGTTTCAAGTTGATATCTTTAGTTTAACATTTTACCCATTTCACCTGTAGTAAATCCCAATGGCAAAATGCATTGGAAATTGCTGCCTTTAACCTTGAAAAAAAACTATGTTCCACTAAATATAAATAGGTAGATTTTTAATATGTTAATTAGATATACCTAGGGATCACAAAAAACTTGGAATGATTACTATTGCAATTAGTTATGGGTCAAACGCTAGATTGACTGGCCTATAACCGCTGGTCAGGTTTTAGCTTGCCGTTTGGCGTTTTCTTTAATGTGTCAACGTCCTTATTTTTTTTTCCATAAAGGTTATCAAGGAAACAAGTGGTGTACTGGATGAAGTTTGATGGACTCTTCTGATCAGGTAAGGAAAGGTCCTAAATTAATGAATATCCACAATTACATTTTGATATATTTTCCTTTTTTTCAAGTCAATGAATCAACAATTCCAAGAGGTGAAACAATGCATTTTCGACATCAACCAGTACATTTAGACGTATTAGAACATTTTACACGATTAAATGATCTATAAAACATTTGGCCACTGTATTATTATTTCAGATGATCATGTTTTGACTTAACTCTTGTTTTGTCTGTGTCATGGTGATTGTAGGTGCTGCAGGTCTTCCAGCTACTGTTTGGAGAAGATATTTCCTCTCAATTTATGGAAGTAGGGAATTTTTCTGAAGGCAGAAATCAAGGATTCAAGAACCCAAGTTGGACTCTTGATTCCACTGAGACCACTGTGTGCATTTTGAAATGTTCCAAATGTGTGTCACATCCATACGGAAGAAGTTCCAAGCCCACAAGTGAGTTCACTCACCAGATAGACACACATACGCATATAACACTAATATGTGTGCATGTATTTGTGTCTGTAACGGTTAGTTTATCCCCTCCTTTCATGTGTCTGTTATGACTTTGTAGTGGGCTCTATGAACTGTCCAGGGCAAAGTCGGTCTACCCTGATGACACTCCCTGTTCCTTGATGGTCACCATGGCTGCTGCCCTCAACGTGGTGGGTGTGGACTATGTTATTGAGCATGCTCTAATTTGTTTGTCATAAGTGCTATGCAATACATTAATCCAGAAAGTAATCATGATTATTGCAGTTACCTAAAAGTAGTCTTGAATTTGCGATTAGCCATGTTTTACCAATTCAGTTTGTTGTACAGCATGCATCATTTTGTTTATTCTTATTTTTATTGACAGAGCCCTCAGAAATAAACTGATATCAATAATTAATATGGATGGTGATTGTGGCAAGGGGTGCCTCCATAAGGTAATTATCGTTTATATTTGTACATCTGATAGACTTACCTTGCTTATTTTTTTTAATTCTATGATTTTACAGATTAATCAACAATAACTAATTGTATGGCAATCTTTTTTTTCATTATTTTTTTTTTAAAAGGTGCCATCCAGAAGTCCCAGCCTGGAGCCAGTGGCTGCTATTGCAAGACTCATGGGGGATGATCTGCAGGCAAAGCTGCGATTAGGTATGATATCACACAGACATACTACTGCGCAGAAGTGTAGGGTCACTTTCAAATGGCCTCTCTATTAAACTAGATAAATAAATACCGAACATATTAGTAAGTGCACTCCCAAACTTTCTAATACAAGTATATGTTGTTCACATCTGCATTACTTATAACTATTGTGCCTGACTGCTTGTGTGGGTTTGCTTTTATGTGTCACACACAAGCGGAGTAGTTTGCATTGATTATATTCATGGACCATGTCAATTGTAATGTATGCTTCCTTTCTCTTTCACAGACACTTGACATTTACTGCGAAAGGTACCATCAGAGCACCTCTCCCTACCCTGCAGGATATCTATACCAGAAAAGTACAACAACGGCCCAAAACTATTTCCAAAAGACATTTCACACCCTGACCATGGACTGTTTAAACCACTGAGGTCAAGCAGACATCTCTGTTCCCACATGGCTAAAACAGAAAGGAAACAAGGAGTCTTTTCTCAATATGCTGCTCCATCGCTCCACCCCTGAAACATCAATTTCGATCTTGAACACATGAGGATGTTGGCTCAAGTTTGCCTGCAGACAGTCAATATAGACAGGTGTGTTGTTTTGATTTGATGTTTAGATTGTCGTGCATACAGTATCTTTACAATAATGATGGAACGAATTCTCATTTGGTTTTACCTACATTGGGATTAAAGGAACACTTAACCGTTTTTTTTATATTAAACTACATTATTCCCTTAACTAAGACGAGTTGATACATACCTCTCACGTTTCAATGCGTGCACTCACTGGCTCTGGCGCGCGGCGCAATTTTGATGGCACTTAGCTAGCCCAATGCATTCATTAGGATCCAAACAGAGATGAAGTTAGAAGCGACCAAACACCTCCATGTTTTCCCTATTAAAATACAGTTACACAAGTAGTCACACGACCAAGTATGGTGAGACGAAATAAAACGTGGTGCATTTGTAAGCAGGTAAGAGGGATATCTATGGCCCAATCCCAATGTCCGGACTCACGAACTCACGGACTTTGGTGCGCGTTCTCGCGAAATTCATAAGGGCTTAGGGCTGTCCCAATGTCGAATTACAACGGGCGGGAGGGTTTGAGTAGACACTTACCGAGCCCTTTCCGTGAGTCTGCATCGGTGCAGACTTAACCTAAGGGAATTACCCACAGTTCAAAGTGTTGTGACGTTTACCGCGGAGATCATAGAAAAACCCGGAAATTAAGGTAAACAACAGCACGCACGACACACGTGCATGGTGCAAATGTTAGCAACGTCTTTGTTAGTAAACATCGCCAAGGTACATGTGATCTCGTGAAGTGCTGTCCCAATCCCAAATACCTATCTGAGCCTATGTGGCCTCACACACTCACTCACTTAGCACCTGAGATCAATTAAGTCTGTGAGTCTTTAGTTCTTAGTCTTTAGGGCTGACATTGGGATTGGGCCTATATTGTGTGGCGCAATAACATTGGGAGCACTTAGACTCTGCGCAGTAATATCCTCACTCCAAAGTGAAACTGAAAGTGCAGGATATTATTGCGCCACACAATATAGTTATCCCTCTTACCTGCTTACAAATGCACCACGTTTTATTTTGTCTCACCATACTTGATCGTGTGACTACTCGTGTAACTGTATTTTGATAGGGAAAACATGGAGGTGTTTTGTCGCTTCTAACTTCATCTCTGTTTGGATCCTAATGAATGCATTGGGCTAGCTAAATGCTATCAAAGATGCGCCGCGCGCCAGAGCCAGTGAGTGCACGCATTGAAACGTGAGAGGTATGTGTTGATGTGGGGTGATTTTAATTCCAGAGTCCAAGGGGACATAGTGTCCTGGATACATGAAATAACTGACATTTTAAAAATAAAACAAATACAAATCTGCTAACCTTTATGGAAATTTAACACATAGGTTAACATAGGCATTCCAATACTTATATCCCCTGTATTTTAAGGAACAATTTATTTATTTACGATACATTATTCATTCACAAAGAAAATGTATGTCCTTAAAGGTTGAATATTTCCTCATTTTTTCATTTAAAGCATTAAGAGCAATTTCCAAAAGATGATTTTATATTGTCAACTTTAGCTTGTGTTCCAATACATTTGGGCTTGACTGTGTCATTATATATTAGTTAAATGTTTATGATTGCTTTTTGTAATGTATGCACCTTAAAGTGTCAAAGTGTCCATGTAGTATATAGTTCATGAAATAAAAGTTTTAAATGCTACGGAATGGTCTATTTTTCTGATCCCCAAACTGATTTCTCAATTGTAACTCCTCCTTCTCAATAGTGTCTCATAGCAATGTCTCCTCATTTGCTCTATTATTTCTCCAAAGGAGAAACAAGTTATAAATGAGACTACACTCAAACATATAGGAGATCTCCACTAGGTCTCCCCTATTTCTCCAAAGGAGAAACAAGTTATAAATGAGACTACACTCAAACATAAAGGAAATCTCCACTAGGTCTCCCCTATTTCTCCTGTGTCTCAAACGAATATCTCTTTTGTGGCTCCTTCTTGTCTCATTAATATATGTCTCACCTATTTCTCCTAAGGCCATTTTAGGAGAAAGAACTGAGACAAAAATGATACTTTAATGATCCTAAAATGATCCTTAAATGAGAATCTCAATTTTGGCTCCTGAGCAACAGAAGAGATACAAATGAGAAACAATTTTTTCCTCTGGGTATGTGTTTGCCCGTGAACAACAAAAGTAGCCTTGCGTGAGCTAGCATTAGCAGGCTAGCTTGTTGGCCAACGATAACTTAAAGTTGTTACACAAACATAATAGTTTTTTGTTAACGTTATGAAAGCTTAGATGTTGGACTCGGGAGTCTTTTCTCCCGAGAGTAAACTTAGGCTATTTTGTATGTGTTTAAACCTCATTTCATTCTGGGAGGGAGGCTGATTTCACATTGTTTCCCTGTCCTGATTTGAAATGCTGATTTTAAATTATGAACGACGTTAGCGGCTGGTTCCAAAACGTAAACTAATTAGGCAGAAGCTATGCGCCCTGTCACCCTCATGCTCAGACATTGTTGACACTTTTAGAAGGCAGGAACAAAACAGCTTCGGGATTCATGCCCTTATATTTTGTACACGTTAGTGAGAAACCAACTAACTGGCCTACTATTCAATCTAAATAGTAGAGATTCCTCCCTAACTTTTATTAAGTAAGGGCACAAATTCCGAAGCCATTTGTTTTATGCAGAAATACTGCCGTCTACGAGTTCATTTAATGATGTTGAAAGTTTCTTGGAGTAAGATTTGACTGAAAAGGGACAATTATAGAAGAGGCAGTAGTTGACTTGATGTATATCCTTGCTTTGCCTTGTCACAGACCAGACTGTTTTCAATGTTTAGAATGGGGTGTAATATTAAGTATTGATAAATATTTGGCTATTTCTTTCTGATGATGTGAGCAATGCATATTTATGTATCTGTATTACAGGTCATTCACAAGTCTGGTTTGGGGGTCTACCCTTGCTCATCCTGGCCTGCCACCCAAGTAAAGTAAGCTATACAGTTTTACATTTGATCTATTTGACTTTTGGTCCACACATTAATAACACAAATAACCATATGCCTTTGTAAGTGGTGTTACCAGTTCAGGATGAATTGAAGGCACATGTCAAAATACATGATTGCCTTTGTCTGCTGAAATAAAAATCCACCTAATACCTCAAAAGCTCTCTAAAGAAATGTACATATATATATATTTTTTTTTTTTCAGAAGAGAAATAACCACAGGCCTCTGCAACTGCTGTTTCCAGGTAAGGATCAAAGCTTCGGGATTCGTGCCCTTATATTTTGTACACGTTAGTGAGAAACCGGCTAACGGGCCTAATATTCAATCTAAAAAGTCTTGTTTCCAAGTGACTCTTTAGACTGAATAGTAGAGATTCCTCCCTAAATTTTATAAAGTGTAAGGGCACAAATCCCGAAGCCATTTGTTTAATGCAGAAATACTGCTGTCTACAAGTTCATTTAATGATGTTGAAAGTTTCTTGGAGTAAGATTTGACTGAAAAGGGACATTTTAGAAGAGGCAGTTAGTTGACTTGATGTATATCCTTGCTTTGCCTTGTCACAGACCAGACTGTTTTCAATGTTTAGAATGGGGTCTAATATTGGTATTGATAAATATTTGGCTATTTCTTTCTGATGATGAAAGTAATGCATATTTATGTATCTGTATTACAGGTCATTCACAAGTGGCTCCAGTCTGGTTTGGGGGTCTACCCTTGCTCATCCTGTCCTGCCACCCAAGTAAAGTAAGCTATACAGTTTTACATTTGATCTATTTGACTTTCGGTCCACACATTAATAACACAAATAACCATATGCCTTTGTAAGTGGTGTTACCAGTTCAGGATGAATTGAAGGCACGTGTCAAAATACATGACTGCCTTTGTCTGCTGAAATAAAAACCCACCTTATACCTCAAAAGCTCTCTAATGAAATGTACATTTTTTTTTTTATTTTTTTTTTTCAGAAGAGAAATAACTACAGGCCTCTGTAACTGCTGTTTCCAGGTAAGGATCAAAGCTTTGGGATTTGTGCCCTTATATTTTGTACACGTTAGTGAGAAACCCGCTAACTGGCCTACTATTCAATCTAAAAAGTCTTGTTTCCAAGTGACCTTTTAGACTGAATAGTAGAGATTCCTCCCTAACTTTTATAAAGTGTAAGGGCACAAATCCCGAAGCCATTTGTTTTATGCAGAAATACTGCCGTCTACAAGTTCATTTAATGATGTTGAAAGTTTCTTGGATTAAGATTTGACTGAAAAGGGGCAATATAGAAGAGGCAGTAGTTGACTTGATGCATATATTCGCTTTGCCTTGTCATAGACCAGACTGTTTTCAATGTTTAGAATATATGGGAAGGGAAGCTAAAATGAAAATATTCTCTGGATCCCAAAATAATGCTATTTTCTAATGGGGTGTAATATTGGTATTGATAAATATTTGGCTATTTCTTTCTGATGATGAAAGTAATGCATATTCATGTATCTGTGTTACAGGTAATTGTCACAAGTCACAAGTGGCTCCAGTCTGGTTTGGGGGTCTACCCTAGCTCATCCTGTCCTGCCACCCACACAAAGTAAGCTATACAGTTTTGCATTTGATCTATTTGACTTTTGGTCCACACATTAATAATACAAATAACCATATGATATGCCTTTGCAAGTGGTGTTACCAGTTCAGGATGAATTGAAGGTACATGTCAACATACATGAATCCCTTTGTCTGCTGTAATAAAAATCCACCTTATGCCTCAAAAGCTAATGGAATGCACATATTTTTTTTATTTCAGAAGATAAATAACTTCAGGCCTCTGCAACTGCTGTCTCTAGGTAAGGATGAATTGAGATATATTCAACATAAAATATATATAGCCTATATGTATATACAATTCTTTATTCTACATGCTGAAATGTCTGATATTCATGACCGCACACTTCATGCAGATTATATTCACATTACAACTCCACCTCTTTAATTCAGCTGTCTGATTGAAGCCTCAAAATATTGTCAACAAAGCAACATAGTTGGCTAGCTTGTCATAGTCTACTGGTTGGACTGTTCAGTTTCCCCATGTGTGTTTAAGTTTAAAAGTAGAAAAATACTTGTGTCCTTGAGAGAGGCGCTTTTGAGTCTTTTGAGTTGAAAACATTGGTATTGAGATGATCAGTCAACTTGAATGCAAGAGTTTTAATCAAATGTGCGCCGCTTGCTAACCGGATTTTATAATACGCTAATTCAGCTAGTCGTCTTCTATGCATCATTGTTTTCACGATTGTGAATGTTTTATCTGGATTGCATGTGCTTGTCGAGGGGCGGGTGTCCATTGAGTGTGCACGAGAGAGAGAGAGAGAGAGAGAGAGAGAGAGAGAGAGAGAGAGATAGATAGAGAGAGAGAAATTGGGCCATTCAGACATGATATGCGGAATGTATACGGCCACCTGTTGTTCACGTCTTCTTTAGAAGTTCTGTCGATTTCTGTCAAATGCGGCCGCGCTGTTAATGCCTGACCGCGGAAGAGTGTCGTTTTCACTAGCATTTGAATGTTTTCGTGACTGGATTCACAGGACAGTTGTGGCGGCAACATTACGGCGAAATTACCAGGTCAGCTACAGGAAAGTAGATAGTATACGGATATATGAATTCAGACATCACAGCAGACAACCCTACCGTACACACCGTGGGCATTCTGGAAATACACGTCTGTCTGAAAACGGCTACAGTTTGGTAAAGTTGCATGCATTGTCTACAATGAAAACTCCTTCTACCCGAGCAGCGGCAGGTGCACCAGTGCGAGCCTGCCCATATAATTTAGTAGCACACTAATATAACGTATTTTCTTTTTCCATAGGAGCGGTACGCAAGTGTCCAGTGACAGCCCAGGCAACGGATACCGACATTCACCAATGTGCTGGCGCATGACCGAGAAGGGGGGACGTCGCAAACGCCAGTGTGAAGGAGCAAGCTAGATTCATTGATGATCATCATGTTTTGAATAAAGTTTTTTTGGGAAAAAAAAGTAAACATTTTCTTCGATTCTGATTAGGGTTATTGGGGTATTGGACTATGTTAGTCGCTGGGTAATTTTCGTAGCCTTGTTTTAAAGACACCAAGCGAGAATGTAGATTGTTAAATCTAGTGTAGGCTACTTTATGCGGATGTAGGCTTATGATTGTTGCTTCTGACTGTAGGGTAATTAAATATAAGGTAGCCCAAACACATCATAGACTAAACATCATGTAGCCTAACTATAAATGCCGAAAATAAGGCATAGCTGGCATCGATCCGGTACGCGGTTCCATGCCGCATCTATACGGGACTGGGCCAGCGCTGTTCCAGTTCCAGTCCAGAGCCGTGCAACGGATCCTGACCACTTCGTGGCCGATGTGCGTTTGGGCGCTGGGCCGTGTCCGTTAAACGGATCAGATGCGGATGGAACGGTAAGTGTGGACCAGATCCACCCCAGTGTAGTTTTACTGTTTTGGTACGGGAATGGGCCAGCGCCGACCCATCTCCGGTGCAGAGCCTTAAAACTAATCCTGACCACTATCGGCCCGCTGTGCGTTTGGACGCTGGACCGTGTCCGTGAGACGGATCCAGGGCGGATCGCATGATAGGTGTGGGCCAGGTCCACGCCAGAGTGGTTTTGCTATCTGGGTACCCTTAAGTGAAACATTTTGACAGCGATAGTAAATATTTTATGTAAATCATACGAATATAATAACTTACTGAAAACGTAGGTAGGCCATGGACAACTTCTTCAGTTTGAAAGGCAAGTGCAATTTATTTATCCACTCCTCCTCACTTAGAAATCCACGTGAGCTGTGCTTCACTGCTATCTCATCCATAAACCTCCCGGTTGCAGCTAGTCATCCTCCACCATCCAGCTGCAGTGAGAAGGCAGAAATAGAAGGGAAAAAGAGACAGTGTTAGAGAAATGTGTTCAACTAAAACTGATGGCTACTTACAAGTGAACCTTGAGAATAATCATAGAAGATGGTGTTAGCATTCCGTTTTTTAAGTTAGACTCACGGAGTTGCATAGTTCGCAAACACGTTAACGTTAACCAGGACATCATCTTCAGCCTAACATTTCGACCATAACATAGCAAATATTTTAAGTAAATCATACGAATAATAACTTACAGAGAACTTAAGTAGCTGCTAGGCCTAATTAAAAACTAGACTGCCGAGTAATGTTAACATTATGATGATCTGTCGTAACTTAAACAAGTAGCAGCTAGGCTAGCAAGCCTAATATTTAGTTAAACAAGCATGAGTCTGTTTGTAAGTCGTAACAGTACGATGCAGAAAACTGTGAACGTTTGATGTAGCCTAGTACAATTTCACAATGAAACATTAACGTTAGATAAATAAATGCTGCTTGCTTACCATTAGGAGCGGCGAACTTGAGAGAGTCGTTGGTCTGACTGAACTGTTGCTCCCAATGATCTCCCGACCCGCAAACAGTTTAAACGTCGTCGCGCGGTCATCTATAAACCCACCACTTTTCAATCACCACGTCAAGATTTCCCAGTCAATCATAAATCCACGACTTTTCAATGTCTTTTCGTGAACGCTACATCGATGCTCTATCGATTATGACAATATGAACTATAAACCAATGTTGTTTCAATGCATCTGTTATCAATGCTCTTGGACTGTCGGGTTTTTGTCAGGATTGTAATGCTGTTTCAATGTCTATTTACCATTGAGATTTCAATCTCAACCAAAATGATGATTTAGGTGGAAAATCAGCATCTTATCAATGTCACCTTGCTATCTGGGTAGCTACTACTACATAAATACACTGTATAGCCTAATCTTACTGGCCAACATATAGATAGTACTAGGCTACATAAAGTATGTTTTGTATCAACCAATATGACTTCATACATTCAATTCAATAAATTATTAAGTCAAAATCTATCATGTAAAGCACCTTGTGGTTTTACAGCCAAATACCTTCAATGTGTGAAACAGTAAGCATTAGAATATGGGTTTTACAGTACATGAATTCAACTCTGCTATACTACAGCCTACAAGTTATTAATCAGTTACAAACTTTAACTCCTTCATGCAATTCCTAAACAATAGTAGACACTTGTCACCGGCACCTCAATGCTCAATGAAATGAGTCATTGTAGACAATAAATACATTAAACAGATAATAAAAGTAAAATGAAATGCAACCATAAATAGTGTCAAACTTTTTTATTATTACAGTGCATGAAAATGCACTGTACTGTTCTTCCTAGGCTTCTTCTTCTTATTACAGTGCATGAAAATGCACTGTACTGTTCTTCCTAGGCTTCTTATTATTAGAGTGCATGAAAATGCACTCTACTGTTATCCGATTTATTCTTATTATAGGTCATTATTATTCTTCTAACGCTTTTTGTGCGTGCAATTCAGCTTCAACCGTATAACGTAGAAACTTCATTCAAACTGCGCTGCGTAGGTCTTAATTAGGTGACTTCAGCTATGTTTTTTTGAACTTTGTAACTTTTATACTTTTTGAACTATTAAATAAAAACTATTAAAATGTCCCCATAGACTTAACATTGGATTATGACATCATAATAGGGCAATTAGAATCTTATGCCAGGTGGCCAGCCCCACCTGCAGCAGCTCTCTCTCTCTCAGGCTTTAAGCATACAATCTCTCTGAAGACTACACATATCCTGTTAAACTGTTTCCGCTGTCCACAACTGTTTCAAAATAAAAGTCCTCACTGCAATAATACACTATTAAATCATTTAACCATTGAAACTACTCAACTATTTAACTGTTCAACCATTCCAACTGTCAGTTATCATCAACTATGCCTCCAGTCAACTACATGAAACCTCCATGTACCTAGCAACCAACATAGCAACCATTAAAATTAAGCGTTTATGACCGTTTCCATAGCAACCAACATGATTTTACTACAGTAACTTCTTTATTCCTGATAGTGGCCACCATAGACACCCTATCAACAAATGTTTCAAAATAAAAGTCCTCACTAGCAAGTTAGCTAGTTAGCATGGTTAGCATTGTTAGCATAGTTAGCATTTTTAACATAACTGCTAGAAATGGTTAGCTAAGTTAGCTAATCAACCTGGTTAGCATTGTTAGCATTGTTAGCATAGTTAGCATTTTTAGCATAACTGTTAGAAATGATTAGCTAAGTTAGCTAATCAGCCTGGTTAGCATTGTTAGCATTGTTAGCATTTTCAACATAACTGCTAGAAATCATTAGTTCAGTTAGAACTGTAATGTTTAAGCTTTAAACTGTCTACCTTCACACTATCAGCTTTCTTTAAACTATGCAACCACCATGTTTACCCTAGCTACACCTTAGTAACTATATCTACATTATCTACTGTATCTATACATTTTTGCATTTTCATGCACTCGTAATTTCCCTGGAATTACATTCTCTAGTTAAACTTCTTCTTCTAACGCTCGCAATTCAGCTTCAACCGTTTAACGTAGAAACTTCATTCAAACTTTGTTGCGTAGGTCTTGCTTATGCCATATGTGCTTTGTATTTTTCAACTTTGTAACTTTTATACTTTTTAAACTATTAGTTAAAAACTATCACCATTTCCCCCATAGACTTAACATTGCTCATTATGACATCACGGCAGCAATTAGAATGTTACCCCAGCTGGTCAGCCACCTGGGCACCAACTGTCAGTTTCTCTCAGGCTCCTCTCTGAAGACTACATATTCTGTTCCCCTGTATCCTCTGTGCACAACAGTATCAAAATAAGTCCTCCTAATTCCATCCAACTTTATATCCATTCATCTTCTTCAAACCATTCACTCATCCACCCATTCTAAACAGTCTGCCTATCAACAACATCAATTAGACGCTCTACATTGAACTTTTAAACAATCTACTCTGTCTCAGGCTGGCTCTCTTAAGACTAGCCAGTTAAATTGATTACACCTGTATCTGTATCCACTACTCTCAGTAGAGAGCTGTGTCTCTCCATTCTACAAGAATATAAGGCACATTCCATCCAACATTCTATCCATTCATCTTCTTCAGACCATTCACTCATCCACCCATTAAACTGTCTATCAACATCTATTAAACAATCTGTCTATCAACATCCATTAAACTCTCTGTCTATCAACATTAATTAGACTATCTACATTCAACTTTTAAATTATTTACTCTGTCTCAGGCTTTAAGAGTACCATGGCTCTCTTAAGACTAGCCAGTTAAATTGATTACACCTGTGTCAACTACTCTCAGAGAGCTGTATCAGTGTCTCTCTTAACAAGAATATAAGGCACATTCCATCCAACCTTCTATCCATTCATCTTCTTCAGACCATTCACTCATCCACCCATTACACTGTCAATCAATATAAAACAATCTGCCTATCAACATCCATTAAACATTCTATCTATCAACATTAATTAGACTATCTACATACAACTTTTAAAGTATTTACTGTGGGTCCCTCTCAAGCAGCGTTTATATGTCCTCCCTCGCTCCTCGATCCTCAATGATCTACATAAAGAAAGATAGAAGAAGGGCTAGACTATCCCATTGTTGCCGCTCCATCATTCTTTATGTAGATCAGTGAGGAGCGAGAGAGGACGCGTAAACGCTATGAGAGGCACCTTCTGTCTCAGGCTTTAAGCATACAATCTCATTAAGACTACAGATCCTGTTTCACTACTTCCTCTGTCCACAACTGTTTCAAAATAAAGGTCCTCACTGCAATAATACACTATTAAATCATTTAACCATTGAAACTACTCAACTATTGAACTGTTCAACCATTCCAACTGTCAGTTATCATCCACTATGCCTCCAGTCAACTACATGAAACCTCCATGTACCTAGCAACCAACATAGCAACCATTAAAATTAAGTGTTTATGACCGTTTCCATAGCAACCAACATGATTATACTGCAGTAAATTCTTGTTTCCTGATAGTGGCCACCATGGATACCCTAGCAACAAATGTTTCAAAATAAAAGTCCTCACTAGCAAGTTAGCTAGTTAGCATAGTTAGCATTGTTAGCATAGTTAGCATTTTTAGCATAACTGCTAGAAATCATCGGTTAAGTTAGCTAATCAACCTGGTTAGCATTGTTAGTAAAGTTAGCATTGCTAGCATAATAAGCATTTTTAGCGTAACTGCTAGAAATCATTAGCTAAGTTAGCTAATCAACCTGGTTAGCATTGTTAGTAAAGTTATCATTGCTAGCATAATTAGCATTTTTAGCGTAACTGCTAGAAATCATTACCTAAGTTAGCTAATCAACATTTTAACATGAATAGAAATCACTAGTTAAGTTAGAGCTGGAATGTTTCATCTTTAAACTGTCTACCTTCACACTATCAACTCTCTGTAAACTATGCAACCACCATGTTTACCCTAGCTACACCTTAGCAACCATATCTACATTATCCATCTATTTTTGCATTTTCATGCACTGGTAATTCCTTGGAATTGCATTTCTAGTTATTCTTCTAACGCACGCAAATCAGCTTGAACCGTTTAACATAGAAACTTCATTCAAACTGCGTTACGTAGGTCTTACTTAGGACATGTGTGCTATGACTTTTCAACTTTGTAACTTTTATACTTTTTAAACTATTAATTAAAAAACGATTTCCCCATAGATTTAACATTGAGCTATTTCCCCATAGACTTAACATTACCCTTTATGACATCACGGCAGCAATTAGAATGTTACGCCAGGTGGCCAGTCCAGGTGCAGCAGCTCTCTCTCAGGCATACACTGACTCTCTTGAGACTACATTTTCTGTTCCCCTGTATCAACTGTATCAACATAAGTCTTCCTAATTCCATCCAACTTTCTATCCATTCATCTTCTTCAAACCATTCACTCATCCACCCATTCTAAACAGTCTGCCTATCAACATCAATTAGACGATCTACATTCAACTTTTAAACAATCTACTCTGTCTCAGGCTTTAAGAGCACACCCTGGCTCTCTTAAGACTAGCCAGTTAAATTGATTACACCTGTATCTGTATCCACTACTCTCAGTAGAGCTGTCTCTCCATTCTACAAGAATATAAGGCACATTCCATCCAACTTTCTATCCATTCATCTTCTTCAGACCATTCACTCATCCACCCATTAAACTGTCTATCAACATCCATTAAACTCTCTGTCTATCAACATTAATTAGACTACATCACGGCAGCAATTAGAATGTTACGCCAGGTGGCCAGTCCAGGTGCAGCAGCTCTCTCTCTCTCTCAGGCACACTGGCCCTCTTGAGACTACATTTTCTGTTCCCCTGTATCAACTGTATCAACATAAGTCTTCCTAATTCCATCCAACTTTCTATCCATTCATCTTCTTCAAACCATTCACTCATCCACCCATTCTAAACAGTCTGCCTATCAACATCAATTAGACGATCTACATTCAACTTTTAAACAATCTACTCTGTCTCAGGCTTTAAGAGCACACCCTGGCTCTCTTAAGACTAGCCAGTTAAATTGATTACACCTGTATCTGTATCCACTACTCTCAGTAGAGCTGTGTCTCTCCATTCTACAAGAATATAAGGCACATTCCATCCAACTTTCTATCCATTCATCTTCTTCAGACCATTCACTCATCCACCCATTAAACTGTCTATCAACATCCATTAAACTCTCTGTCTATCAACATGAAGTAGACTACATTCAACTTTTAAATTATTTACTCTGTCTCAGGCTTCAAGCATATACACTCTGGCTCTTAAATTAAATTGATTACACCTGTATCAACTGTCAGTTTCTCTGGCTATAAGCATACAATCTCTCTGAAGACTACATATCCTGTTAACTGTTTCCTCTGTCCACAACTGTTTCAAAATAAAAGTCCTCACTGCAATAATACACCATTAAATCATTTAACCATTGAAACTACTCAACTATTTAACTGTTCAACCATTCCAACTGTCAGTTATCATCAACTATGCCTCCAGTCAACTACATGAAACCTCCATGTACCTAGCAACCAACATAGCAACCATTAAAATTAAGCGTTTATGACCGTTTCCATAGCAACCAACATGATTACACTGCAGTAACTTCTTGTTTCCTGATAGTGGCCACAATGAATACCCTTGCAACAAATGTTTAAAAATAAAATCCGCACTAGCAAGTTAGCTAGTTAGCATGGTTAGCATAGTTAGCATTTTTAGCATAACTGCTAGAAATGATTGGCTAAGTTAGCTAATCAACCTGGTTAGCATGTTTAGCATAGTTAGCATTTTTAGCATAACTGCAAAAAATCATCAACTAAGTTAGCTAATCAACCTGGTTAGCATTGTTAGCATATTTAACATTGTTAGCATAGTTAGCATTTTTTAGCATTATTGCTAGAAATCATCAGTTAAGTTAGCTAATCAACCTGGTAAGCAATGTTAATTTAAGTTAACATTGTTACCATAGTTAGCATTGCTAGCATAGTTAGCATTTTTAGCATAACTGTTAGAAATCATTAGCTAAGTTAGCTAATCAACCTGGTTAGAACTGTGAGCATAGTTAGCATAGTTAACATTTTTACCATAACTGCATGAAATCAGTAGCTAAGTTAACCAATCAACCTGGTTATCATTGTTACCATAGTTAACATTTTAACATGAATAGAAATCATTAGTTAAATTAGAACTGGAATGTTTCAGCTTTAAACTGTCTACCTTCACACTATCAACTCTCTGTAAACTATGCAACTACCATGTTTACCCTAGCTACACCTTAGTAACCATATCTACATTATCTATCTATTTTTGCATTTTCATGCACTGGTAATTCCTTGGAATTGCATTTCTAGTTATTTAATTAATATTTATGTTTCAAAACACAGATAACCTTCATACCAGACCATTGTTTTTCTTAGTTGGACATTACAGTAGCCTGATCTTTTTGGGTAGGGATGCTTACAGTTAAGACACCTCCTTGAGCTTTTCCTGTTTGATGGGCTGGTTGAACTGCTGTACTGAATCAGAAGCCGCGGCACAGGGCATAACTCTCTCACAGCATCTGTAATCATACAAGCATAACAAAATGAGTTACGTTTTCGAAGCATATACAGTACATAACTACTTTTCAACTGAATGTCAGCAACATGATTATAAAGGTACCGCCACCAGCAGGCTGCTGTAATCGTGACACAATCCATCACCTGTAACTAGACAGCTACACTGGGTCCACAAGTGAAGCACTCAGTTCGCAGAGCATGAACATAGTTTTAGAAGACGAGTCTAATTTTTTCAAACATACTGTACATGCCGCTATCACATCTAGTGTAAAGAGTTCCATTGATTACAGTGTTGCAGCAGATGCTCTGCAAACGGAATGCTTCTGTTATGTGCACAGTGTAGTCTTCCAGTAAATATAATGAGGCCGAGGGTTTAAGACATGTTGGCAAAGACCTGTTACTTGAAAATGTAAAAAGGCAACAGAAAAGTGGTTCACAGAGACAATACTTGTTAGTTATACTACACCATTTGCATGCACAGATTAAACACAAATGATGCTGATTATAGAGCTTTGTAGGTACTGGAAATTAGGAATTTATCAAAGAAAACAAAACAAAACAAAAATATGTTGAAATGTATCTACAATTCATCCTTACCTGGTAAAAGTTGCAGAGGCCTTTAGTAATTTCTCTTCTGAAATAAAAATATGTACATTTTATTAGAGAGCTTTTGAGGTAAACGGTGGATTTTATTACAGCAGAGAAAGGCATTTATGTATGTTGACATTTACCTTCAATTCATCCTGAACTGGTAAAACCAGTTACAAAGGCTTATGGTTATCTTATATGACTAATGTGTGGACCAAAAGTCAGATAAATCAAATGTAAAACTGTATAGCTTACTTTATTGGGTGGCAGGACAGGATGAGAAAGGCTAGACCCCCAAACCAGGCTGGAGCCACTTGTGAATGGCCTGTAACACATATACATAAATATGCATTACTTCTATCATCAGAAATAAATTGCCAAATACTCATCATAACCACTAATACATCCAAGTCAAATAACTCAAATGTGAAGCTGTATAGCTTACTTTATTGGGTGGCAGGACAGGATGAGAAAGGCTAGACCCCCAAACCAGGCTGGAGCCACTTGTGAATGGCCTGTAACACAGATACATAAATATGCATTACTTTTATCATCAGAAAGAAATTGCCAAATATCTGTCATAATCACTAATACACCCAAGTCAAACAAATCAAATGTGAAGCTGTATAGCTTACTTTATTGGGTGGCAGGACATGATGAGAAAGGGTAGACCCCCAAACCAGACTGGAGCCACTTGTGAATGACCTGTAACACAGACACACAAATATGCATAACTGTTATGCGTTATGTGTTTCTCATTTTCAGTCAAATCATGCTCCAAAAAACTTTCAGCATCAAATGACCTCATTCATTGACGGCAGTTTCATAAAACAAATGGCTTCGGGATTTGTGCCCTTATATTTTAGGAAAGTTAACGAGTAATCTCTACTATTCAATTGAAAAAGTCACCAGGAAACACGCCTGAAAACCAGAAGATTTAGATTGAATAGTAGGCCGGTTTCTCGTGTACAAATGTAAGTGCACGAATCCCGAGGGTATTTCTTGCTGCCATCTACGAGTTCAAAAAGTTTGAGCATGCGCGTGACATGGCGCATAGCTTGCATTACTAGATACGTCGTTCATAATTTAAAATCACAAACGTTATCTTATCCAGGACAAGTAAACAATGTGAAATCAGCCTCCCTCCAAGAATGAAATAAGATGTAAACACATCTAAGTATTCTTAAAGACTACCGAGTCCAACATCTAAGCTTTCATTAACGTTAACAAAAAATATTCATGACAGTTTAACGTTATCGTTAGCCAACAAGCTAACGCTAGCTCACGCAAACCAACTTGTTGTTCACAGGCATACATAAAGTTAGCGTTCAACCAAATCAAGCTTCGCTCAATTTTAACTGAGTTTTGAGTTTAGCTTTGATTAAAAAGTTAACAAAGCCCAAGTTGGACAAGATTTAGCCCTGTCGAAAGTGAGCTAAATTAGCTTGCGCAAGCTAGCATGCTAGACGTTAGCAGCTAGCTGGTGTGTAAATGTGAACTATCATCAGCTGGCAAGTATAGCAAATTACGGATGATATCAGCAAATAAAGCTAGATAAGTTGGTAACTTGTGTTATGGAAGTACGTTTTCACTGAATATACTAGGTAACTGTATAAATAAAGCATATAGAAGCATACTTACAGTGAGCCCGCAGACACCGCTGTTTCGCCTCCGCACTCCATCAGCGAAAAAAACTGAGGAAGGAAACCGTTAGCGGATTTGAAGGGCGCGTTCGATGTGCGCATCCGCACAGGGTCCGACGTGGATCCAATAATGACTGGATGCAGCCTGCGGGACATCCACATCCACATCCATGTTCGACGTCACACTCTACGTCATAGAGCGTCAGTGTTCTATAGAGCGTCAGTGTTCTTTAGATTCTATTCATAGATATTGACGTTGTCGCTACCTGTTATGTCGACAAACCATACATGCTAGGTCAATCTGTAGATCCTATTCTTCAGTGGTTCCGTGTTGGTGGAATGAGTTGCCCAGTGCTCTCAGTTCCAGCAACAGTTTTGGATCTTTTAAGAGGGGTCTTAAGGCATATTTGTTTAATATGCACTTAGTCTTTTGAGCGTTTGTTATGTGTTATGGTTTGTATAATAGTATAATAGTATTGTTTTGTTTTAATTTGTCCATTGTTAGAATTTGACATTTATTCTGCTATTGTCCTTAAATTTAGCCATACCATGCTATAGTTATTGTTATTATATAATTAACTGAGTAACTTATTTGATTGCTATTCTCATTTAATTGTTTTATTTCTCATTAGGTTAGTGCTTAAATGATTGTTTTATTGATAATATTGCTATTCTCCCTATTTTGTAATTGTTCACTGTTAATTTAATTTGTATTGCTATTTATTTGTATGTTGCTTTGGACAAAGGCGTCTGCTAAATAGCCATAACCATAACCATAACCAGAATCATCAGTTACAATGACATCAATTTTTAGTTGATTAATAGTGTTCATTTTAGCATGATATTTTTCTAATTTCAAAAAAATAAGCTGAATTCTGTTCTCCTTCTTCTAACCACCGTCTCCGCGATCTTACAAAAGCACCTTCAGCCCTCCTTTTGTACATTTTATCCAAGCTTTCTTGTTAATTAATAATTTCTATTTTATTCTCTTCTGTTAAAGTGTCTGGAGACAATTGAGAGAACAGGGAAATACTATTGATAACTTTTTGTTCTTCTGAAATCCTAGATTTAGCTGGATTACTACCAAGAAGCGAGTTGTTTAGCTTCCAATAATTGACTCTACAACCATTATCTGAAGGGAATATATTAGGCCTAATAGATATAGATATAGCTTTATGGTCACTCAGAGGACATGGAAAAACATTTACTGAAATATTTTGTTCATTAATACTGTTAGAGACCAGCCAAAAGTCTATGCGGGATAGCCTTGTATTATCTTTGTTATTCCAAGTGTACATAACTGTATCTGGGAACTTCACGGTCCGTGTAACGCTTATCAGTTCAATTTTCTATCCAAAACTTAAAAATCGGAAATTGGAAAATGTATTTCAACTTCCTAATATTGTGTTTTTTTTCGCCAGGTAAAAACGTCAGTAAGATTTTGGAGTCGTGTTTTTTTATTTTGCATATGTGTTGAGCTTGATAGAAAATTGGATAATTGAAAACGTAGAAAATCGGAAAGGTTTGTTGTTTGATCCTCTAGGCTGCTGGGGAAGCCACCTCGCGCTATTCCCTGATCAGTGGCTGCGCGTAGAAAGCGCAGGCGACTCGTTGCGTTTCCGTGGGCTTTACACGGACGAATGTTTAGTATATCAGCTCATGTATGTACATTTTGGCTGGTAGTTGTAAAATGTAGTATGTGTGTGAGGGGGGGGGGGGGGGGGGGCGGTGTAGGCCTACCGCTGCATTAAACATAAAAGTCCCCAATTCTAAGTGACGTAGCTGGTCCCTACTTTGCGTCAAAAGAAATGCGTGATGCTGAACCTTGGGGGCTATTTAAGCCCTCCCTGCTCAATATGCTCCAGTATATGTGTGAGTCAAGCAATATTAAGTCAATTCATGATTGTCTCTCACTTGTCACTCTGCTCTGCTTGTGAAGCTAACCCCAGGAGGATTCCCCTCAGCAACATCATTCTGCATTACAATTGTCTTTACAACAGGCAGAGGGGCATGCCCACTGTAATTGCAGAATTAATGTTACTATTGATGTTGAGAAATATCCACATTTTGTATTGTTACTCTCAAGTGAACCCTCCCTGTCTTCATGGCCTTGTGCCCAGTTTAACTTCATCATTAAACTGTTGATGATCAAGCAGTTTTATGTACATGACAATCAATGTGAAATTTGCACCAACCCAGGACCTAGTGAATTAGAGGTTGATGTTTGAAATTACTTACAAGACTATGCAAATAATATCTTCCATAATAATGTGTGTTAGAGCAAGGAAACAAAGCTGTGGAAAATTAAAGGGACTGTATACAACATTGTGTGCAACATTACTTGATGCTCTGTTTGCGAACAACCTGCGAACACCCAGAGTACCTCTGGACCTACTTCCACCTGCAGAAGTTGTGGCAGCACATGACATCCCTGAAGGCAGGTACCTGACCCAACCCATGGACATTGGGCCTGACCCCCTGTATGGGAGCGCAGACCTACAGGAGCTGTGGGACATTCGCTTTTCAACAGTTTATCCCAGCTTTGAAGACATCTTTTACAGCACAGTCATGTGGGACAATGTTTTTTTTCACTTAGAAGTGGGGGACCCCTCCCCCCCACACACACACATACTACATTTTACAACTACCAGCCAAAATGTATATACATGAGCTGATATACTAAACATTCGCCCGTGTAAAGCCATAGGAAACGCAACGAGTCGCCTGCGCTTTCTACGCGCAGCCATTGATCAGGGAATAGCGCGAGGTTGGCTTCCCCAGCAGCCTAGAGACAAACCTTCCCGATTTTCTATGTTTTCAATTTTCCAATTTTCTACCAAGCTCAACACATATGCAAAATACAAAACACGACTCCAAAATCTTACTGACGTTTTTACCTGGCGAAAAAAAACACAATATTAGGAAATTGAAATACATTTTCCAATTTCTGATTTTTAAGTTTTGGAAAGAAAATTGAACTGATAAGCGTTACACGGACCCTTCACCCTCCATACATCATATTTTTTCTTTTAATCCGGTGGCATCAGGGAGCATCAAAGATACAAACTGCAAACATTTCAATACTGGCATGACTCTAAGGATTCAGAACATGTATCATTTGCCAATATTATCTCATTCTGAGGGGGTGATATTCAGCCTTATATCAGGCTGTGACTCCAGAAGGGCTATCATACAAAAATGTTAACTACAGACATGTATTTTCAAAAAGTATAAGCAACCATTGCCACCTTGAGTGGTACCGACATCTCATCTGGCCCATGGACTATGCGGGTTAGTGTGAAACTGTCAAGAACAAGAGTCATGTGTGACCCGGAAGCAATTTTCAATGTCGTAGTTAAGCTGCGTTTAGCATTATGCTGTTAATCAGGGTTATTGGAGGGCAGTAAGACTGAATTGTGTTGTTATAGTTTTTTAATTTCATGGTTACATATTACCTCGCTAATAGCTATATTAATCACGCATGTCAGCTTGTATATACAGGAAGAAAACAATAAATAAAATAAAAAAACCCGTAAGAAATCCATCAGGACTTGACCCGGAAGTATTTGCTTTATTATTGTTGTGGACACTAGTATGAGCGTTCACCGTAGCTCAAGCACGAGCCATTAGCGGTTTGTCTTGTGTGATGCTTGGTGCTTTTGATGATATACCTATTGCGGTAATAGGTTCATAGTGTGTTCATGTTAAAGACAACATATATGTGTATACAATACAGTGAGACGTTGAATATGGCCACACTTAATGTATTTGGACGTAGGAAGTAAGCCTAGCTAGCAGCGATCGTGTCTGTAGCACATCATTGCGCGTTACATGTACATGTGTGGCTAGAGCTTCGTATAATAACTATTTCTGTAACAGGTTCATGGTATCTGATTTTTAGACTTATTATGGACAATACACTGCAGACGTCCGAGCTATGGGGTATCATACGAAGCAAGTTAGCCATAGTATCTGTCGAACTAGGTGATACAGCGATGCTAAAACAGATTCACTTTCGTATGACAGCATACCCTAGCTTTGAGCACAACATAGACTTACCTCGCTAAGCCACCAATCGAGCTTAGGACACCCCACTAGCTTGTCGTGTAGTGTGTGACAAGTTACTAGTTAGTGTAGTGAATTTCCTTAGAAAGAGGGTGAACTACATATTTCGAAACAGGCTTATTTACAATTACGTTACACAGATGCATTCTATAACATTCGAGTTTAAATTCACATAGGCCACTGTGCAAGCATAGCAAGACAACAGTCACTTTAGTAGGAAATATATGTTTTATTTTGTGTTGTATACACCATCCAAAAAACACAATGTTGAATAATGTAGGCAACCGTGTCAGTCAATAACATGTTTCAATCCTAGAACTCACAGATTATATCTCTCCATTAAGTGTAATAACCACATTTATTGAAATAAGCACTATGCTACTGTCATACAATTATAGGAATCTGGAAGCAAGCTCTTACCTCTCAACTCATAATCCATTCCACTTCCTTTCCGATCGCCGGATCCACCGCTCCGCCCGATGATGACTTGCCGGTGTTAGAGCTGCAACGGTTTCTTAAAAAAAAATTCTGAGACCATTTCGTGGTGGAGTACATTTCGATAAGGTTATTGCTATAGTTGTTGTTATGCTGTTGTGTAGCGGCCAGTCAAGGAAACGTCATGTCAGACTAAGTGTATGGGTAGCCTATGTCTGTGGGTAGCCTATGTCTGTCATGACAACATCCAAAAACTTGTTAAAACGCCGTGGTCTTATCACTTCTATGACATTGGATTCCCTAGGCGAGCACATACCATAATATCGGTCATATATATCCATGCTACACTCCACCCGTATAAGGTAACACCGGACTGTCACTGTCAGAAGCTTAACACAATTCTGGCGCAAAGTCATCTGATTCGAAAACGGATCTGGGCATCTGGCACTGATGTAAATGCTGTCTGGGTGTACACTGTATGGATCAATCATATTTGTTTGTGCTCTGTGTCTTTATTTGTTATTGTATATCATCCGATGGTAATTTGTGAATGTTTAATGCCCGCGTTTAAGTCGTGAGCCTTGCGCTCCTCTTGAGCCTTGCGCTCCTCTTGAGGTGATAGAATGTTCAAAGAGCTAACGATTTCCAATGATTTCGCGGGCAGTAGGCTAAATATGTACAAATTAGAAATCATTCGATGTTATGAAATTCAAGCAAATAAAGTTGAATCTAATCTAATAGTAAGATACCGATCAAAGTAAGTTAATAGGTTCGCTTACAAGTAGCCTAGTGCCCATCACTGTTCAGAACAATTATTGCTTACCTTTGTGTTGAACTGCCTGCTTCTTATGAGTATTAATGTGGCTCTCGAAATTGTACTCCAGTACACTTTCGTACGAGCAACATGGGCAAACATAGACGTCGTCCACGAGAAACAACTTTACCTCCAGATCATCTGCGAAGTGCGACGGATGCATGGCTGTAAAATAGGTCCTCATCAACCGCTAGTAATGACCGCAATGACATGACAATGACCTATGGCTCTGACAATGACATTTGACAGCTCGCGCTGAGAAAGTTCCGCGCATGCGCAGAACACATGTGACGTCGAACATGGATGTGGATGTGGATGTCCCCGCCCCGTCCCGCAGGCTGCATCCAGAGCCCTCTCCGTGGATCCGCCATATGAAGGCGCGTTAACGGAGGCGAAATGTGTTCTGTGCCCGTATCCAAAACGGAGGCTGACTGTCAGGCGGATGTGGCGGTTTGAGCGCGGGTCCGTTTTGGACTCCTTTGCTGTCTGGGAAACATCCCAAAACAACAGCACCCATATAGTTTAATTTAATTTAATTTTTAATTAATTTAATTTAATTTAATTTAATTTAATGTCGCTTATAGAGCGCCAATACATTACACATGTCTCAAGGCGCTTTACAGAGTGTTAGACATTCAAAGAGAGCCCATGAGTAACAGGGGCAAGGAAAAACTCCCTAGAATTTGAGATACATATAGGAAGAAACCTCAGACAGACCCACGACTCAAGGGCCCAACCCATCTGCCTTGGGTCAGTTACAGTACAGTCATTTGTAGTTTGAAAGTTACAATGACAATGAAAGTTCAAATAGTCCAGTGTAGGGAATAAATTGTCCATTAGTAATCCATTAGTTATTTCTGAAGGTGATGGGTCGCTGGGATCCGAGGGCCAAAGATTCGGGCAGGGAACCACAGCAGGCGATGTTAGGGCAGTCATAGGGATGGCGAAGGCAATGGCGATGGTAGGGCAGTCAGAGGGATGTGACTTCAGGTGTGATGAGGGACAGGCACAGAGATGGTTGATGGCTGGTAATGGTTTACCTCACAGGTGAGGTATAGGGGAAAGGGAAGAGAAATAGAGTGTGTTAGTATTACTGTAAGTCATATTAAGTATTAATAAGTATATCAATGGTGATATAAATGGTTATACTATAGAGGGTTTACAAAACGCTTTTACACACCTCTTTTGTGGGGACAGGTGCGTAGGAATAGGTTACCCAGTTAAACCCGAAGAGGCATCCCGCACATCGTCCACCACGCATGCAAACATCCACCCACCCACCACGCACGCAACATCCACCCACCCACAATGCCCCCCCCAATGCCCCCCCCCCCCCCAGGCGAACCCACACACCACCCCTGAACCGCGCGTCGGAGCAGCATGGCTGAGCATGGCCAGCCAGAGTCCGCCCACAGGCGGCGCCACCCATCCGCAGACACCCCCCACCACCATCCGCGAGCAGAGAGAACGGGGCCCGCGCCAGCCCCACCCCAACCACAACACCACGCGAACACACACCACGGCCCGACCAGGACACACAGTCTGATCCGCCCCGCCGCCCAGGCCCCCCGGAAGCAGCGCCCCCAGAGCAAAAGTCCAGAATGCTTCATGTCTTTGGACGTGTCATCCTGTCATCCTGTTTGACAGGGTCGGGAGGCGTAGGGAGGCGATGTAGTGTAATTAAAAACGTTAAAATCATTGGACATTGGTGTAATGTAATTAAAATCGTTAAAACCATTGGACTTCCACTCTAGAAACACCACCCCAAGAAGGCCCGGACCGCGAGCCCAATCCAAATACAATGCCGCAACAGCCCTCCCCTCCGCCATCCACTCCCAGCATTCCCACCTCCCCCGTCCCCCCCATCCCACTAAATGCACAGCCGTGCACATCTGATCAGACTGCATGCCCCAGCCAGACCGCCAATATACGCCCACGCAGAGCCACTGGCGAATGGAGCCGACACGAACCCCCCCCCCCCCATCTACAGACGGCGACGGGAGGCCCCCCGCGGACGAGCAACGCCACCCGCGAACGGACCCCGACCGGCCCAGAGCACCCAGCCACACCACCCAGGCGCGCAGCCCAGACATGATGCGCAAGCCCACCCGGGGAAGGCCCATGACCGAAACGGCGCAAATGGACAAAAGCCCGCATGCGCAGTGGATGAACAAATGCCCGCACGCGCAACAGACAGCACGCGGGACCCTCCCCCCCAAGCTACACTATAGAGGACAGGACAGGGAGAGAAGGAAAGAGGGAGAGTTGAGAGAGACAGAGGGAGAGGGGAGAAGAGGAGTTGTACGGCATGCCACATAAGAAGTCCATGACAGCGCAATGCTAAAGCAGCATAACTAAGGCATGGTGGAGGGTGGTCAGCACCAGATCAGGTGTGGTCAGTAGCCACCATGGGATGCATGACTGGGGCACCAGTCACACAAGCCCACAGCAGAGGTGGTCCGTTCCAGTAAGACCCTGAGGTGGTTGAAGTTCCACACTGCACCATACCTAACTATAGGAAGCACTAAAGAGATATGTTTTAAGTCTAGACTTAAAAATAGGGAGGGTGTCTGCTAATCGAATTGAGGGAGGAAGATTATTCCAGAGGAGGGGTGCGCGGTAACAAAAGGCTCTGCCTCCTACTGTAGTTTTTGAAATTCTTGGAATTACAAGAAGTCCAGTATTTTGTGATCGTAAGGGTCTAGGTGGATTATATGGGACTAGAAGATCTTTAATATATTCGGGTGCTCTTCCATTTATGGCTTTGTATGTGAGAAGTAGAATTTTGAAGTCAATGCGACTTTTAACAGGTAACCAATGTAGAGATGCTAGGATGGGGGAAATATGTTCATATTTTTTGGTCCTAGTGAGTGTGCGAGCAGCTGCGTTTTGTATAAGCTGTAGGCTTTTTAGACAGGTATTATTGTAGCCGGCGTATAGCGCATTACAATAGTCTAGCCTGGAAGTGACAAAAGCGTGGATTAATTTTTCAGCGTCTGGTAAGGATAAGGACTTCCTTATCTTTGAAATGTTCCTTAAATGGAAAAATGAGGTTTTTGTGATCTGCTTTATGTGACTATTGAGTAGAAGTTCTTGATCAATTGTAACTCCTAGATTTTTAACACTTGTGGATGAGGTCAGTGAGAGATCACTATATGTAACCTGTGATGTGGATAGGATATCCCTAGTCTTCTTAGGACCTAAAACCATAACTTCTGTTTTATCTGAGTTCAATAGCAGGAAGTTATTAGTCATCCAAATTTTTATGTCTCTCAGACATGTGTTGAGTTTGGCTAACGGGGTTGGTTCATCGGGCTTTATGGAAATATATAATTGTGTATCATCTGCATAAGAATGGAAATCAATGCCATGTTTTCTAATTATAGAACCTGAAAACAACAGAACCTATAGTTGCTGTTGTTTTCAGAAGTATCTCTCATGCAACCATGCAAAGGCAATGAACTATTACAATCATATCTTATAGTAAAGCAGGCCTCTGATGTGCATAGAACATGTGCATATGTGCATGTGCATAGTTTTCACAAACTTCTTGTGAACAATTTTCACACTTTAAGACATCAGTTCTCAGGTGATAAGCCTAGTGTTAGAATTAGAAGGCTAGTTGTTGTAGATATTCTCTGTAAAGCAGGGTCTTCAGGAGTTTCAAAGATGGAGAGGGATGTCCCTGCTCTAGTAGGCACTGGTAGCTCGTTCTTTCAAATAGTATGTTAAGCAGCCAGAATTTCAAAATGTTCATGCTCTATGTTTTGTCCAAATGATGTCTGTCTATATCGTCCTTGCACTTGAAGAAAACGGAAATGTTTCATTTGTCCCGTGTTTCAATCATCCCGGTTGTACCTACTCATTGAATCAAAAGCTTTACTTTGTTAAAAGTCTAACAACCTGTTAAAATATACCAGAAAATTGTGTCTAGCTCATCATTTTCTGTCTGGGGGAGAGCCCCCAGACCCCCCACGGACCTGTCCCACCCACTCTCAAAAAGCCTCCGATGCCAATGCATTGACATATTTTCATCTTTTTTTTTTTTTTTTTTTACTATAGATATCGTGATAATATCGTTATCGTGATATTTTTTGACATGATAATCGTATTGTGCAATTTTGATATTGTGACACCCCTAATTTGACTACCGGTAAACAATAGTCAGTGTTAAACAATGTTTGCCCTGTTTGTATGGAAGTTGCGGGAATCCACGTTGCTCTATTGTTAAATAATTAAATAGCCTTCCGACAGGTTGAAGCAGAGCTTTGACACTAACGTTATCATGTAGTTTCAGTTTCTGTCACGCAAACGCGCACACACATGCATTCAATGAAAGCTCATACCACCACTTAATCATATGGCTCTATGTTTAATCACATCGAATTACCTAGCATTTCCTCCTGATTGCAGTAACGTTTGCTTTCTTTTTCTGTCGGTCCACTATTGTGTGATCAATTGCGCAGCAAATTATCAGGTGAAGCACGAACCTAATTTCACTCAAAGAGCAAAGAGCGTTCCGTATCAGTTCAATACGGAACAAGACTTTTATGTGTCAAATACGGGACGATTCCGTATTATACTGAATGGTTGGCAACCCTAAGTCAGGGGCATAAAGGCCACTGTGGCCGTACGATGGGGTTTTTTTCACGAGGCATCAAGGCCAAAGTGTAGGGCAACGGCGGCCATGGCCGCATGGCCTTGGTATAATTCCCACCCTGGTTGAGACGCCATCTAACAGCACGTCGGGATAGCCTATCAAGAGTGGTAGAGCAAAGGACCCCTTTATGATCAGCTAACGCTATAGGAAGTAGCACTGCTATCTCAATGGAATGAAATAGGTGAGGAGAGGCGAAAAGAAAATCAATCCTAGAGAAGGTTTTGTGTCTACCAGAAAAAAAGGAAAAATCCTTACAAGTGGGATTGACTACACGCCAAATATCTATAAGCCCAAGGCTGTTGGCCCATGATTTTAGAGCACTAGTGGCCTGTGGCTGATCTCCTGAGGCCCTCGCACCTGACCTGTCCACTATTGGGTCCCATACAGCATTAAAATCTCCACCAACAATAAAAGAGCAGTCAGTTAACTCCAGCATTTGGCTGGTGAGTGTGTTATAGAAGTTGTTATTGCAAATATTTGGTGCATAGGCTGATACCAGGGCAATTTTCCTATTGCTAAACTCTACTGTGGAAATCACAATTCTGCCTGAATCATCCGACCAAGAAGATGGCACTTTAAGTGAGAGATTCCGTTTGACAACAATAACCACTCCTTTTGTTTTTGTAGGTGCTGAGGAGAATGTAATCGTATGATATAGGGAGGGAAAGTAATCTCATCGCCATCTAGCGGTTGCGTTCCTAGAGGCTAGCAGGAGGGGATGGGATTTTCTTTTAGAAAAAATACATCTTGGCCCATGGTGGGAACTTAGTTAAATGCCCTCAATATGCTATGCATTTAGGTCAGCTCTACTGCTTCTAGTGGTCATACTTTATTTTTTAGGATCAGTTTAATTGTTTTGAGTTTGTTTGTAACATGGTGATAACGAACTACAGTATAGCTACAGCATTTGACGTCACCAGTTTGGGCGCTTCATCTCCAACTGATCAAAACGGCAATTTGCTGAACTGGCTTTACATATTTTTGTAATGACAGAGAGCGATGTAAACCGCGTGGTAATTACCTTTATGTTGGGACAACTTTTGTTGTGCTCCTACTCACACAAGAGCTGGCAGTAAGTGTGATTGTCTACTAACTAACCAACTAGCTAACAGGCTAATAAACAAACCATGCTAGGCGAGTAACGTCGTGGAAGGGTGTCACGTCACTTGAAGTTGTAGTCCATTTATGAAATGAAACGAGCAATTACGGGTTTTTTTATTAAGGCGAAATAGGGTCTGATATTTTCACAGTTAGTAGATTATTACAGTATGAAGACTGAAAAATATTTTTGGTGGATAAGATCGCTGGAATAGCTGCGTAGTATTTTTTTGAAAAGTCGGTCTATGGGACTTAACATTGGAGCTGCTCTTCGATAGGAACGCAACCACTTGGGGCGCTGGTTTTCACTTTCCCTCCCTATAACCTATTAGCCAGACGGCTGTTATCAGCCTTAAGTAGATGCGTCTCCTGTAATAGTGCAATGTCTATGTTTCTCTTTTTTAGTAGGCCTAGAGTACTAGCTCGTTTAAGAGGTGCATTCAGTCCGCCACAATTCCATACCAAAATTGTAAGTTCACCCATTATCAAAACAGTAACACTCTAAATAAAAGTATACATGGGGAAACCTGATGCTATCGCCCTTCACCGTGTCAAAACCTGACAATGGTGCATTCAAAGTAGAGTCCCTCAGTGCACAAAACATACAACATAAAAACACACAAATAGACAAGACAATGAAACACAGGGAGAGATAAGGGAAACGGGAAAAAACAAATAGCCAGAAGGCTAACGATCAAAGTAGGTCTGTGATCAAGATTGGATACGGGGCAGCAAAAAGTAAACACCAGCCCTAAATGATATGGCTATAATGTTAATATGCAGTTCCACACTATATAAATGAAAAGATCCACCTATGTAGCTATGGTAGGCCTATACAGAACAGAAGGTGTCTAAACCATGAGCATCACGTTAAAGAAGAACTGGCTTTGCAACTGTAGCCACACATTACTACAAAACAATGGATATGGCACATTAAAACTTCAAAAAACAAACCAAGATACCAGGAGCCAATGTTCATCAGATATTTGCCATCAGTCATCTTCTTCCAATGTGTTTCGGCTTTCGGTCGCAGTGTCTGAAGGGACGGTCCGGGAGATAACGCGGTTCACGTAGATCTCAGCATCCTTAGCAGAAGTGAACACTATATACTGGGTACCCTCCTTAATCTTCAGAGTAGCCGGGTAGAGCATGAAAAAATCCAGGCCCCTGTCTCGTGCTGAATCCATAGCTTGACGAAAAGCCTGACGCCGTTTCACAGTGTAGTTGCTGTAGTCCGGGGAGAACCGAATTCTGCGACCCTCGATAGAGAGGAGTCTTGCAGCCTGTAGAATTGTCTGCCTGGTTGTGTAGCGAAGCACATTGAAGATTAACGTGCGACTGGTGTTGGCATTCTTCTTTGAGCTGTCGCTGTAAATTCTGTGGGCTCTCATTATCTCGATTTGAACATCTGCAAATTTGAGGAACCAGATAGGCAGGGAGCGCGAGATATACTGAATAGCAGTAGAGCCTTCCAATCCCTCTTTCAAGCCAATGAAGCTAGTTTCACCTCCATATCTTGAAGAGTACAGTTATGGTTATCGAGTGTGCAGGAGTTGGTTTCAACCGTGTTTTTAATAGTGTTCCTGACACTGGAGCTTGCTCTTGTGTGACATTTCACCTTATTCAACTTTGTAAAGCACAAAGTCAAATAATATCAAAAAAGAACCACATAAAACTACAATTTGAAAACTTCGGGCTGAGAGCTAAAACTTAAAGGAACCGTATGTAGGATTTTGGCCAAAACAAGTACTGCAATTACTTTCAAAATACTGAGCGGTGTATCGCCTCCCCCTCCCCTCTGAGTCGCGGTTGCCAGCTAGCTGCAGCAGGAACGTAGGCTGCTAGCTTTCAATGGCAAGTGCTGTTTTCCTCAGCATAATGACAGAGAAACAAACTCTGATAATGCATTGCTAACGTTAGCAATGACTAGGCCTACTAGCTGCCTTTATTTCACAAACAATTAGCCTACCTTTTCAATTCAATGACCCACCTCCTCCATATGGCCAACATAACGTTACTTTGCACGAACATGCATAATTTGTTCAACTGTCATGAATAGGCTATTTAAAATGTCCATTTACAGTAGCCTACAAGTAAGTTAGCCAAACTGATGAATCTTTACATGTCCAGGAGCAAATTAACAACACGTCTGTCTTCAAATTCTTCTCCGTTTTCAGCCGTCTCAATCTCCTAAATCCTTGTTTTATTTAGACGTATTTCGGATTCATAACAAGGTATTTTAGGTTCCATAACGTTAGACATTTTTTATCTGACACGTTTGTTGCTGCAGCTGTCTATGGTGGTAACTAGCATAGCTGGCAACCCGGATGGCGAAATACTACTGACTTTGTGATTCGTAGATAAGTGTAGGGCGGCACATCAAACCAAAACACAACATAACAACATCAACATCAGTTGAGGGCTGCAACTCCACTTTTAAATGACAATATCTTGGCCGGACTACAGTTGTCAGTGATAGAAGTATTTGAAATTAGCATGATTTCTAAATGTCTAGTGACATATCAGGGCCATTTTATGATTAATTGAAATACATTTCCTACATACGGTTCCTTTAAGCCGCCATCTCTGTCCAGTTGATCACGTGACTCCAAGACTGTACATGTTTAAAATATGTTTTGCTCAGTCATATGCTCTGCACATTCCAGACTGTTGAGCTGGATTTTGTCTTACCAAAACTGTATCAAGACACTAGCCTACACTATCAAAATGATCACAAATGAAGTGAGTCATAACTTGTGAACTTGGTCAGTAGCCCAACACTGTCAAATAAATTGGTCATATTGTCAAGTAGGCCAACAAAAGTAGCTAGGAGCATTCAGAGCATAGCCTATGCAATACACACTTCCATCACCGACATTCTCCACAAACACAGTAAAGTTGCAAACTTGTACAGGCCCTGGTCATGCAGTTTCACCAATCTAGCCATGACAATATAAATAGTCTCACATCGTATTGAAGACAAAATAGAGTAGGCCTACACCATCAAATGATAAATTATTATGGTGGACATATGATTTCCTAATGTTTAAATATTGCTCAAAGAAAACGACCCTAGCCTAGACATGCATCCAAAGCTCTGAGTATGATAATATTATGGTGGACGTATGATTTCCTAATGTTTATACTGCTCATAGAAAATGACCCTAGCCTAGACATGCATCCAAAGCTCTCAGTAAAATATCTATGTGTAACGTCACAGAAAGTGGGTATAGTGGTGTAACTTAACCTACCACTTCAGTTACATAAAACAAAAGAGCAATAAGCAGACCAAAGGCAGAAATTCTTATTTACCATTTATTAGTTTTAGAATAAAGACCAGTCTGGAAGCAGCTGTGGGAATAAATAATTAGATACAATAGTTTATTATTAAAAAAGATGAATACAACGGACGCAGAATAGCTACAGTTACACGGAACTATTGGAGCTGTCTTCCAGCAAGTGAGTTAAATAAGCTCCCAGGAGAAGCAGCGCTGCCTGTGGGGAAAAGGGGTGATGTGTTAGCTACTCACCACTAGGGGACCTCGCGACACACGCAATCACTCAGTGCTCCGTGGACTCATTCAAGCCGTGCGCTACACTGCAAAGTCTAGAAACGTGAGAAGAGTAAGGTGCGGCTAACACATTAATACACACACACACACAGTGCAAAAGATGGCTAGCTAGAAGTACACCCCCCAACACCACCGACAGCGCGCCACGCCAGGAGACACTACTAACTAATTACTAGAAACAATAGCCTTCAACCTATCCGCTACCAGTTGACCCATTCACAAACATGTTCCACACATTACACGAATTACACACACATGCACGTCAAACACTTTACCGTCCCGCAAGGGAGAGGTCGCACTTCAAAAGCAAAAGCAAAGGAAACGAACAAAGTTAAACACAGGCAAAACAGCAACCAGCTGATGGCACTCCTAAAACACATAAAAACCCAGATAAACCCAAAACAGTCAACATTATAGCTAAGAGACATCGCTACAATCCTTATGGGATAGATATTACCTGTGCCGTCAACATCTACGGACACAAACACGGAAGTGGGGAGGCTGCCACGGAGTCATCCTAGTGAAACAAAGGAGGATAGGATCAGTATAGAAAGCCTACAAACTAAACTAAGATGAACGGTATAAATACCTACAGCGAAGTCAGCTATCTATCTGATGGTAGATGCACGCGAATGGGACCTGTACAAAGGAAAAGGGATTACTTTAAAACAGAGTGATCTACCATGGGCCTATCTCATAACAAAACACTGAGAGCGTTACGTACCGTCATTCAGCTTTGAATGCGTTCGTGCTAGGGAGACCTGGAGGGGGAACGCCATGCAAGCTACGGGGTAAGGCTGGCTTAAATAGCCTCACTCTAACAAGCAATCAGCTCGTCCCTCCCCCAATCAAGGTAGTTCGCTCAACTAGGATTACGCTACAATCCATCCCACCCTTTTTGAATTGTCGTCCCGACAATTTAGCTAGTGCCAGGGTCTGAAAACAGGCATAGTCATACTGCAGGTCCCCTGCTCCGGAGTAGTCACAGCCCCTTGAAGCCTACCCCCTGTCGGCTGTGGGAGACGGTGTGGATTAGAGTGTAATCCTGCATTTACCCTGGTGGTATGCCGAACTGCCATGGGCACACGGTTTTGATTGGCTAATGGAGTCACATCTTCTCGGGGCTGAGAGCCAGGACACCCCATTGCATCCTCATCCACTACAGATGACAGGTCTTGAGGGCTTACCCGGACAGGCTCAATAACTGTAGCCGCTGGTACTGGCATCACTAGGCACAGGTCATCCTCCTCCCAGGGTTCTGCACCTGGGCTTTCCTGATCTTGACGGCATGCTGAGTTCCCGGACACCGGCGCTACCCTTGGGGGTGAATTAGAACAAGAGTTACCAAGATATGCTTTTATAGACGATCGATGCACATACCTCACTTGGCCAGGGTTATCCAGCGGTGCTATGGCGTAGACTTGTCCGCCGTCCTTAGGTGTCTGTAGCACCTTGTACAGCACAGAACTCCACTTGTCCTGGATTTTATTACGGCCTCTCACACCGTGGTCTCGCAGGAGTACTTGCTGTCCTTCCCTCAATGGCAAGTCCCTGACTGTGGCATCGTGCCGGCATTTGCGCTTGCTAGCAGCAGCCTCTAGTCTCTCCTTTGCCCCGTCGAAGGCAATGCGAAGCCGGGCTTGATGTTCAAGTACCCAATCATGCGCCTGACCTGGCCTTGGTTCTTCTACTCGTCCGAGTAGAAAATCTATGGGTAGCCGAGGTTCCTGGCCGAACATAAGGTAGTGTGGCGACTCACCAGTAGATTGATGGGGGGTGGTATTGTAAGAAAAGACCACTTGAGGCAGGCAGGCGGCCCAGTCTCGTTTTCTGGTGGGAGGTAGTGTGCGAAGAAGGTCATGAAGAGTGCGATTAAATCGCTCACACTGTCCATTTCCACTGGGATGATACGGGGTGGTCCGCGATTTCTCCACCCCATACAGGGCACATAATTGCTGAATTAGGGCACCCTCGAAACACCTTCCCTGGTCAGAATGGATTCGGCTGGGGACGCCGAAGCGATAAAACCACTCCTGCACCAGCACCCGAGCTACAGTTGGTGCACGTTGATCCCTAGTTGGGATAGCTTGAGTGTATTTTGAAAAGACATCGGTTATAACAAGGACATTCTCCAGCCCACTCTGACAGGGTTCCAGGAGGGTGAAGTCCAAAGCTAAAATTTGGTTTGGCTTAGCAGCTAATAGGTGCCCCATGGGGGCGCGGATTGAAGGCCCAGAGTCTTTAGCTATTGTGCACCTCTCGCACTTTTGACACCACTGCTGGACATCTTGGGTCATACCAGGCCAATAACACCTCCGCCGAACTAAATCCAGGGTACGATGGAAACCTTGATGGCCATGCTGTTCATGCAGAGCCTGCAGCACTTCGGTCCTCAACCGTTCAGGGAGTAGCAACTGGAGGATGCCCTCTCCATCAGGATTGGTGATGCGTCTGTAAAGCACACCCTCCTTCTCCACCACACGCTTCCACTGCCGCTGTCGTCGCCAGAAGGGGAGGAATTTCCCAATAACTGGGTCTGATGCCTGCAGGGCCTGCAAGTCAGAGGAAGAATGAGTGGGCAAAGCTACAACTACTGCTTGGGTTACCTGATGTGAAGGCTGTTGGGTTAGACTGTCTCTCAAGGGAGGTGGTACTGAGGTTCCAGGGGAGACTTCCTCCAACAGTGCCTTGGGGTCCTCCGTAGCCAATCTCCTGGATAGGGCATCTGCATTGCCATTACTCCGTCCGGGTCTATACCTGATGGTGAAATCAAAAGCAGACAATTGTGCAGCCCACCGCTGCTCAGTGGCCCCCAACTTAGCAGTGGTGAGGTAGCTAAGGGGGTTGTTGTCTGTAAAAACAATACATTTCTGGCCCAACAAATATTCTCTGAATTTTTCAGCCATCCCCCACTTAAGAGCTAAAAATTCAAGCTTCATAGAGCTATAGTTGGTCATGTTTCTCTCTGATGGCTTCAACCCTCTACTTGCATAGGCAATTGGACGTACCTGGCCCGCCTGCTCCTGAGACAGAACAGCCCCCAAGCCCTTGTAGCTCGCATCTACTTCCAGTATGAATGGCAATGAAAAATTGGCATAGGCCAAGACTGGGGTGGACACAAGATGGGCCTTCAGGCCTTCAAAGCTCTGCTCGCATTCTCCTGTCCATTTATCAGTCAGTGACTGAGTTTTAGATCGTCCCGGTTTCACACCAGTGAGTTCGGCCACTAGTCGATGAAGAGGGGCGGCCAGTTTGGAAAACCCTGCAACGAAACGGCGGTAGTAGCTTGCGAAACCTAAAAATGAGCGCAATTCTGCTACCTGCTGTGGTCGTTGCCAGTTGGCCACCACGTCAATCTTAGCCGGGTCTGTAGACACCCCAGCACTTGAGATGACGTGCCCCAGATAGTGGACTTTCTCCTTCATGAATGAGCACTTCTCCAACTTGGCCTTGAGGCCCTCCTGCTTCAGCCGATCCAACACTGCCCCCAAGCGTTGGACATGTTCATCTATGGTGGACGAAAAGACAATCACATCATCAAGGTAAAGCAGGAGAGAGTTGTAATTCTGGGCCCCAAAAATGCGCTCCATTAATCTCTGGAAAGTGCTTGGAGCGTTGCACAACCCAAAAGGCATGCGATTCCACTCAAATAGTCCAAAGGGTGTGCAGAAAGCAGTCTTGTGTCGATCTCTCTCGGCGACTGGCACCTGGTTGTAGCCGCTAGCCAAGTCCATCGTTGAAAACCAGCGAGCACCTGAGAGCGCATCTAGAGACTCCTCAATGCGCGGGAGAGGGAAGGCATCCTTGCGGGTCTTGTTGTTCAGAAGGCGATAGTCCACACACATCCGGAGGCTCCCATCCTTCTTCTTCACCAGGACGACAGGGGAGGCAAAGGGACTGCTACTCTCCCGGATAATCTGTGACTCCAACAACTGATTAATGTGAGCTTTAACTGTGTCATATTGAGAGGGTGGAATGCGCCTGTGCCTTTGACGCACTGGCGTTTCCTCTATTAGAGGAATCTCATGCGAGATGAGCTGAGTACAGCCCAGGTCACCCTCACCAGTAGAAAACACAGAGCTATAGTTTTGTAATAAGACTCTCACCTTCTGCCGATCTTGCTCTGAGAGAGATGTCAAGTCCACCTCAGCTATCTTGTGTTCCAGTGTGTGATCAGCTACTTGAGATGACACCATGGCAGCCAACCTTTCCCGAACCTCAGAAACGCCTACAGGAAGACTTACAATGGGGGCATGTGTCAGAGTGCCAAGGGCTGTGCGTGGATAAAGAAGGACATCATTAGTTCCCACATTTACAACCGGAACATAGGCAGTTCCTCTAGCCACCTTAACTACAGCAGGAGACACCAACAGTCCTGCTGGCAGCCCTGTAGACAAGGGCTCAAACATTACAGAGTCAGTCAATCCAAAATGTAATTGAGAGCATGTAGATGCTACAACCCTCATGGTGCCCCCAGCAACACGCAAAGCCCTTTTCCCCCTGACACGTGCCAAACAATCATGGTCAGAAACCTGGGCAGCATTGGTTTGATGGCATTGCTGCAAGGCCTCTTGCCAACATGGAGGAGCCCCTTTGACACTCTCAGTTTCAAAAAGGGAGGCCCCATGTTGCACAAAGAGCTCTTCATAACATTCCCTAATGACATTCATGCCCAGTACCCCAGAGAAACCTTGGCTAGGCACTGAAGGTACATCTTTAACTATAAGAACCCCCCGCTTAGGAATGACTTTACCCATAATTTCCAAATCTAATTCCAAATAGCCTACAAATGGAATATCAAGACCATTGGCCGCCTTCAACTGCAACCATTGACAGGATAATAATTTCTCCTTCCCCAAGGGTAACAAATGCTGTAAAAAAAATTGACTCTGCCAAAGTAGTTACCATTGAACCTGTATCCACCAAACACGGTACTGTTATTCCCCCCACCCCCACAGAAATAGTAGGACAAGAACTTAACAAATTAGAGGCCTCACCAGGCGATGTAGTGTGGAGATGGCTTGAGCCGACCATGTCCCCATCTGCTATGTGGCTCTGCACAACAGAGGGGATTAGTTTTCCGACTGCTGGGTAGCCACTTGAGGGCGTGCATAGGAGTCTTGCGGACCAGATAAAGGGGCCCTAGCTGGTGGGGGGGCATGGTTATTTAAACAATCACGAGCAAAATGTCCTGGCTGCTCACACCTACGACAAATGATAGACCTGGGATTGAAGCGTCTTGGAGGGTGCTGTAGGAGAGATAAGTTGTGAGTTAACTGGTTTATTTGCTCTTGCTGTTTCTTAAGCATATCTTTAATCTCAGCTAGCTCAGACTTGTTACTACTGCCACTCTGCATGAGTGCACGTGAAGACCCTTGTACTAAATGCTGTTCCCCTAATAAGGTTGGTACAGAAAAACTTCTACCTCTTCCACCCCCTGGCATCCCTTCCCGTTCCCAGGTGATTGCCTCCGCACGAACAGACAACAGGGTGATGGTGGGTTGGCGACGGACCAATTGTTTCAGTTCTCTGCGGAGGCTGCAGTCTAAGACATTCTCAATGAACTGATCTCGCAATAGCACAGAGGCATTGGGCAAACCATGGGGGGCACTACTGGTAACCTGTTCCATTAGCTGCATTAAAGCATGGGAAAATTCCTGTAGCGATTCACCCTCCTGTTGTTTTCGAGAAAAAAATCTCTCCTGTAAGGAAATATAAGAGTCAACACACCCATACAACCCTTTGAGAATTTCTAAAATCTTATCAGGATTCTCACGCTCCCCCCGTGGCCTATACTTAATTTCATCCCTTGCCTCCCCCTCCAAATGATCATACATAAAGAACGCTTGTTCAGTCATAGGTAAACGACGGGTCCGTATGCAGGACTGGATTTCCTCCAGCCACTCTACAAAGCCAATGCCAGACCTTCCCCGAAACGAGGGGCACTTCCTCTCTCTGGGGACATACACAAGTCTTTCAGTGGCACCGGGTACGGGCGCCCGTGGATCAGTTCTACCTGCGCCATTGGACGTGGTTGCACCGACATCTCCTGGAACCACAGGTGCTTGACTTGCATCACGCTGCAAACGTTCATTGTCGGCCTGGAGCTGGTTAACCATTTCACGCAGATGTGCCAATTCCTCCTCCATGATGGCTGCAGTGCTGTAGGGGTGGTCGCAGGACAGGTTGTTTGGGATGAAATCCTGTGTTTTTCTGCAGAGCTGGCTGCTGTTTTGCCTTTTTTTAAAAAAACCTCAAAACCCAACAATATGCTACACATAGGTCAACTGGTATACAAAAGAGCCAAATAACATACCTAGGTCTGCTTAATACCCTGCTCCGCAGCACCAAAATGTAACGTCACAGAAAGTGGGTATAGTGGTGTAACTTAACCACTTAACCTACCACTTCAGTTACATAAAACAAAAGAGCAATAAGCAGACCAAAGGCAGAAATTCTTATTTACCATTTATTAGTTTTAGAATAAAGACCAGTCTGGAAGCAGCTGTGGGAATAAATAATTAGATACAATAGTTTATTATTAAAAAAGATGAATACAACGGACGCAGAATAGCTACAGTTACACGGAACTATTGGAGCTGTCTTCCAGCAAGTGAGTTAAATAAGCTCCCAGGAGAAGCAGCGCTGCCTGTGGGGAAAAGGGGTGATGTGTTAGCTACTCACCACTAGGGGACCTCGCGACACACGCAATCACTCAGTGCTCCGTGGACTCATTCAAGCCGTGCGCTACACTGCAAAGTCTAGAAACGTGAGAAGAGTAAGGTGCGGCTAACACATTAATACACACACACACACAGTGCAAAAGATGGCTAGCTAGAAGTACACCCCCCAACACCACCGACAGCGCGCCACGCCAGGAGACACTACTAACTAATTACTAGAAACAATAGCCTTCAACCTATCCGCTACCAGTTGACCCATTCACAAACATGTTCCACACATTACACGAATTACACACACATGCACGTCAAACACTTTACCGTCCCGCAAGGGAGAGGTCGCACTTCAAAAGCAAAAGCAAAGGAAACGAACAAAGTTAAACACAGGCAAAACAGCAACCAGCTGATGGCACTCCTAAAACACATAAAAACCCAGATAAACCCAAAACAGTCAACATTATAGCTAAGAGACATCGCTACAATCCTTATGGGATAGATATTACCTGTGCCGTCAACATCTACGGACACAAACACGGAAGTGGGGAGGCTGCCACGGAGTCATCCTAGTGAAACAAAGGAGGATAGGATCAGTATAGAAAGCCTACAAACTAAACTAAGATGAACGGTATAAATACCTACAGCGAAGTCAGCTATCTATCTGATGGTAGATGCACGCGAATGGGACCTGTACAAAGGAAAAGGGATTACTTTAAAACAGAGTGATCTACCATGGGCCTATCTCATAACAAAACACTGAGAGCGTTACGTACCGTCATTCAGCTTTGAATGCGTTCGTGCTAGGGAGACCTGGAGGGGGAACGCCATGCAAGCTACGGGGTAAGGCTGGCTTAAATAGCCTCACTCTAACAAGCAATCAGCTCGTCCCTCCCCCAATCAAGGTAGTTCGCTCAACTAGGATTACGCTACATATGCATTTGAACTTGGATTTTATCAAAGTGTTCGAAACATACTTACCAGTATCAAGTAGCCTTCTATGGTTCACAGAGAAATGTCAGACTTCTGACTAGGCTATTGCCATTGCCCGCCTGATGATAGCAGGAAAGAGTGCCGCGTTATTGTTTGAATCCCCCGCGCAAAAAAAAGAAGGGAAAGAAGAAGGAAAAAAAAAACACAAAAAAAGGACACAGTCAACGGAGTGCAGTGCAGAAACTAGCAAGCAAGCCCGATAACAACAGGTAAACTAACAGCTGACATACATTTCAATTGTTCAAATTCTTCTACACAGCAGTTTTGTTTGACTTTATAGCCAACTTGTTCCATTGTATTTATTCTCGATGTCAGGTTCCTACGTCACAGCCCTCCGCCATATTGAAATGGGGGAAATCAAATCGTCTCCGCCATAGGAACCCTTTCAATTTAGCGTCAAAAGGTATTAGTCAAACTTTTAATTAACATGTTATTTTTATACTTTGAGTCATTATCTGGAGGGACTTAGGCCTTATACACAAATCGAATTTGGTCGGGTTGGATTATATGAGATTCCCGTACGAGGTACCTGAAGACCGGTGGAACTTCATTAAAAAATGAATGGGTTCCTATGGTGCCGCATGGCGGAGATGCGTTGTTTTTCCCCCATTTCATATGGCTGCGGCCATGAACCTGACATCGATTTGTGTATAAGGCCTTAGTCTCTTCAGATACCCAAGCAGCAAACAGACGTGTTGTACACGTTTTTTTCCGGTGCTCAGTTGGTTTCAGACACGTTCAGAATTGGTTCAGAATTCCGTTCATTTTTGGTAAATGTGTAGGTTCCCGATTACGCTTTTAACACGTTCCAGAAGAGTTCATATTAAGTGTCCATGTACGTTTTGGGCACGTTGCAAAAGGGTGTTAAACACAATGGTTGTGAAAAAAACATTCAATGAACGTGCAAATCCGTTAGCTTTTGACACCTCAATGCCATCTGTTCACGCTAGAATCTTTGCAGTTGACTGTCTATTACACGATGTTGTTCCTTGGTAACCATGGGAGAGAAACAACCCACCGCACGTCTTCATGATAGCAGATTCGACATTAGAATTCAAGTATTATGTTGTGCTAACTTACCGTTCCATACGTCTTGAAGTTCAACGACCACGTTCGGATAATATTAGTAATTGTCAGCTGGATATTTAAACCGGTTTAGGTATAATACTTTCATGTCTACAGTGTATTTTTTCCCTAATAAACAACTACATCAGTGGTCTTATCCGGAGATAACAACATCAACTGAGTAGGTTAGCCTAAGCTAAAATGTCCCAACCACGTTGTTTCAAACTAATAATATAGCCAATAAACTAAGCAACTGAATTACAATGCATGCTGGGAAGCAAATCTCAATAGCCTTACACGAAATGTAATTGAAGTTTTCAGACGTGTCTGACACGTTTTCCACACGTTTTCCCCCTCGTTAGTATTTGGTGTTAACCAGCACCTTCATTCATTGTTGAAAGTAAGTGTCAGATACGTTCGTTATAAAACGTTGTGATTTACACCCATTTTGAACGTGCAATTTACGTTGTTTTTTAGTTTGTAATAGTTGGTGTAAATTGAAACCGATATTGCATCTTCTGTTGACGTTGGAATCGGTGCTAGATGCGTTGGGTTTTGCACGTGTCTTTTGGCACCAGATTACAACGTGCAATGGACGTTTTTAATAGGGTTATTTGTACTGGTGCCATCAAGCACGTTTAAATAACGTACTATGCACGTCTGTTTTATTTGAAACCAAAATACAACCTAAATAAAACGTTTGTTTTGGTTCAAATAACGTGTTTTGCTGCTTGGGTAATGACTCAAAGTATAAAAATGACATGTTAATTAAAAGTTTGACTAATAACTTCTGACGCTAAATTGAATGGGTTCCTATGGCGGAGACGATTTGATTTCCCCCATTTCAATATGGCGGAGGACATCGAGAATAGTGAAATTATGGGACCACCTATCAGAACAACACGGAGGAAGAAAGCAATGACGAACCCGAATGAGATTTTTTTGGTGAACCAGATACTTTTTTGCTTTCCCTCTACTGTTCAGGGGAAAAGACATCACATGTATTGGCCAGATGGCACATCCCTTTACCTACAGTAGACTGTGTCAGGCCTACTGTAAAGGACACTAGGCTGTTTTTTTTTTTGCATTGTCAGTGCTAAGTCTTGTCATATTCTGAGTAAAATCTGAGTATCAACACATCAAACTTTTCAGAGTTGTTCATAACCATAAAGTCTATGGAGACTGAGTTAATCTGCATGGGCATGCACAGAAAAATAGAATTATTTTTTCTTCTCCATTCTAGTAATGGCTGAAATGTGATGTGTTGCATTACTTTTTGGCGTATACTTTTTGGTGTATCACCATAATGAAGCTGTCAGTTCTTTTATGTATCAGTTAATATTTTATGAATGTTTAGGTTGGTTGGATCCAAAGTCTATCAGCTTTCATTAGTCTTTATTAGTGGAACTTTTTTAGTGCGACTTTATTAGTGCAAATACGCAAGCTAATATTGAAAATGTTTTATTTTTATTCATTTTATTATTATTTTTAACTCTGCAGGCTCAAAGAAAAGGGCTCCTCTTCCAATGGAGTCTTCAGAGTCCTCAATGTCGGAGACTGATGAGGAGTTACAGGAGGTCAGGAGGACAAATCCAACAAAGAAGAAAAACAGAAAGACCCTCGCATGTTTTGGCCGAAGAGGTAATTTGCACCTGGAGGATGGGGGCATTAAACTGGGGGAGCTCTCTAGATGCTGAGATGATGGGTTTGAAATGGGCCACATCACAGATTCATTAAGCACAAACTCAATTGAGTGATAATGACTAGGTCTATGCATTCCACAGTGCTTAAATGTATTGTGATATTTAGTTTAGTGGAAACATCTGATTCTCAAATTTTGTGAGGTGTAATGCAATCCTTTTCCTATCACCAAATTTTACAAGGCTATCATAACAAGGGGTACAGGTATGTCCCAAGAACACCCCCCCCCCCCCCCCCCCCCCCAGCACACGACGTCATTTGAACGTTGATATTTGGGCTAAATCCCGTCGGTCCGTCATGGCCCTGATTTCAACCAAAATTAGACGTAGAATAATGGTCTTGTTTTGGCCGGCCCATTTTGGTCTGAGGAAAGACGTCTTTCGGACATCCTTTTTCAGACCACATATCAACTAACTCAATCCTGATGTAAATTATCAGTTATAGTCTACCTAGGACTACATTCCCAGCAAGCAAATAATGTTCTGCTAACTTTAAGTAACGTTAGCTTTTGGTTCCCCTATGGTTTGTTTTTCAGCAACCTACTAATAACGTTTAGAGAACGTTATCTCCAGGTTGTCAAAACAAATAACGTTCCCCTAACGTTTTTACAACTAAAAAAAGAAACGTTCTATTTTGGTTGAATCCCAGCAAGCAAATAACGTTAGCCGTTGGTTCTCCTGTGGTTAGTTTATCAGTAACCTTCCAATACCCTGGAGAGAACGTTAGCTCCAGGTTATCAAAGTTCCCCGAATGTTATTACAACTAAAGAAAAAAAAATTATATTCTGGTTGCATTTCTCTTTTCACACAACGTTGCTACTTAGTTGTTTTTTGGTATCTTATTTGTATAACCATATCGGTATTTTCTGGTTATGTGCGTGGGGTTGATTATTGTTGATGAAAATCGCCCCAGAGTTTCTATGAGTTTCCATGAGTTTCCAATTGAACACGGCCAGCAGCCACACTGCAACTTAGTCGGAATAATTTGTTGCAAAATCGATAGGCCTATTCTATTCTTCCCCCCTCTGTTGGATTGATATTCGGCCGACCAGAGCCAGCCCGTCTAGCTAAGAGGGGCCAGCGCGAGAAGAAGCTAGGTTGAGAAAAGCTATACTTCCATCATTTCGGGTCCGTGAAAAAGCTCTGGTGTGTTGGTGTGTTAGCAGACTCAACCTCGCTAACTTTAAGACATTTGGATAACACAGAGATAAAGTTACTCACGTAGGCTACTGGCTGTATGGTATCGATCACATCGTTCTCCATGCATTTGTTCCATTAAGTCCAACAGTCAACAGGCTTTTAAAAAACACTGTACAGGGTAAACTGGGTGGAAGAGCTAGCTAGCCATAGTCCCAGGCAGGCACAACGATTTCATGCTAACTAATCTGACGAATAGTGTTGGATTAATCCATTATCGATTAGAGTGGCACCTGAAATGCATTCATGTTTTTAAAGCTTTATTTGTTATGGAAATATGATGATGAGGGCTCCAACGAATTCTTTCTCAAACGTTGAGACTGCATCTAAACAGCACAATGTTCCCGGGGGAGAATTGTTTTATATTAACATGTAGTCCAAGTTATAGGCTAGTATGTTCACTCAGCCTATCCCACAATTCCCAGTCCCAATTTAAAACAAAATAAACCAAAATCCATCATAATTCTGAACCGAGGACTTTTAATGGCATACGATGCAATAAAAGCAGCCAGTTTTGAATTTTGAAACAGTGTTAGTGCTGCTGATGTTTTGATCTGACTAATATTTTATTATAGGAAAAAAGACACTGTAGACAAGAAAGTATTAGACCTAACCGCATTTAAATATTTAGCTGACACACACGTACATTAACGGGCCGTATTCGTCGCAGTTCAGCAAGCAGCTAGTGGTAAGTGAAAGAACATGCGTATAGTGAATTGTCATTGCCTTAATCATCAGAGACGTTCGCTCTCCCAGGTCACAGATAGCCTGTCGTCGCAGGCGGCGAGTGTAGGCCACAGCGGAGCCATGTCTGGATGTCACGATAAATCTACATATTTTTTTCCCCTTTACACTTTGTTGCTGGGAGGTTAGGGGAACGTTAATGCAACCAAATATTGTAACGTTCCCTAGAGGGTAGGAGAATGTTCTGCTAACCAAAATAAATAACCAGAAAAAAACGTATTTTCGTCAAGAAAACTTTCCTGGGGAACCATGGGGCAACTTTCACAACTTTCAGGCAACGTTCCCCTAACCAAGAAAAAAACGTTCTTAAAAACGTTCTCCTAACCAGAAATTGTTAGCTGGGTTATCGTTCCTGTCGACCCTCTTTCCCCCCCGGGTATCGCCCAAATACGCCGCGAACGGGCGCCCGGCGCCGCCATCTTGGCTGCCGTCATTACTCTGCGTGTGTGACTTTTGTTTGTTTACTCATGGCAACAGTTGATATGGACGGACAACTCATGTTTTTAGCCTTCTCCCCTCTGATAAAAAAAAATCAGAGGAAAAATTCAGATGGACAAAAATCTGTCACTGAAATAATGAGTAAATAAAATAACTTAACGAATTCAGATGAAAAAAGTTTCCACGAGTGCATGTTTTGGCCGTCTCAGCCAACTGTCATGAAATGTGAAAAGTAAACGCGTCTTCACTTTTCCTTCATAACTTGAAATTGGAAGGTCTTAGAAGCTTGAAACCAAGCGCATACAACACAAGGGGCCTCAATGAGCTACTGGCCGCTCACTGGTGGCTCCAGCGCACGCGGTTCAGTCGCATCATTCACTCTGATGTGGTGTTCATGAAGTTGGGTGTTGAGGTGCATGTACTGCATTGTGACAGAAAGTCACTTTACAACATCTTACAAGCCCAAAGTGGATTTTGAAAAAAGTTTCCACGAGTGCATGTTTTGGCCGTCTCAGCCAACTGTCATGAAATATGAAAAGTAAACGCGTCTTCACTTTTCCTTCATAGCTTGAAATTGGAAGGTCTTAGAAGCTTGAAACCAAGCGCATACAACACAAGGGGCCTCAATGAGCTACTGGCCGCTCACTGGTGGCTCCAGCGCACGCGGTTCAGTCGCATCATTCACTCTGATGTGGTGTTCATGAAGTTGGGTGTTGAGGTGCATGTACTGCATTGTGACAGAAAGTCACTTTACAACATCTTACAAGCCCAAAGTGGATTTTGAAAAAAGTTTCCACGAGCGCATGTTTTGGCCGTCTCAGCCAACTGTCATGAAATATGAAAAGTAAACGTGTCTTCACTTTTCCTTCATAGCTTGAAATTGGAAGGTCTTAGAAGCTTGAAACCAAGCGCATATAACACAAAGGGCCTCAATGAGCTACTGGCCGCTCACTGGTGGCTCCAGCGCACGCGGTTCAGTCGCATCATTCACTCTGATGTGGTGTTCATGAAGTTGGGTGTTGAGGTGCATGTACTGCATTGTGACAGAAAGTCACTTTACAACATCTTACAAGCCCAAAGTGGATTTTGAAAAAAGTTTCCACGAGCGCATGTTTTGGCCGTCTCAGCCAACTGTCATGAAATATGAAAAGTAAACGTGTCTTCACTTTTCCTTCATAGCTTGAAATTGGAAGGTCTTAGAAGCTTGAAACCAAGCGCATACAACACAAAGGGCCTCAATGAGCTACTGGCCGCTCACTGGTGGCTCCAGCGCACGCGGTTCAGTCGCATCATTCACTCTGATATGGTGTTCATGAAGTTGGGTGTTGAGGTGCATGTACTGCATTGTGACAGAAAGTCACTTTACAACATCTTACAAGCCCAAAGTGGATTTTGAAAAAAGTTTCCACGAGCGCATGTTTTGGCCGTCTCAGCCAACCGTCATGAAATATGAAAAGTAAACGTGTCTTCACTTTTCCTTCATAGCTTGAAATTGGAAGGTCTTAGAAGCTTGAAACCAAGCGCATACAACACAAAGGGCCTCAATGAGCTACTGGCCGCTCACTGGTGGCTCCAGCGCACGCGGTTCAGTCGCATCATTCACTCTGATGTGGTGTTCATGAAGTTGGGTGTTGAGGTGCATGTACTGCATTGTGACAGAAAGTCACTTTACAACATCTTACAAGCCCAAAGTGGATTTTGAAAAAAGTTTCCACGAGCGCATGTTTTGGCCGTCTCAGCCAACCGTCATGAAATATGAAAAGTAAACGTGTCTTCACTTTTCCTTCATAGCTTGAAATTGGAAGGTCTTAGAAGCTTGAAACCAAGCGCATACAACACATAGGGCCTCAATGAGTTACTGGCCGCTCACTGGTGGCTCCAGCGCACGCGGTTCAGTCGCATCATTCACTCTGATGTGGTGTTCATGAAGTTGGGTGTTGAGGTGCATGTACTGCATTGTGACAGAAAGTCACTTTACAACATCTTACAAGCCCAAAGTGGATTTTGAAAAAAGTTTCCACGAGCGCATGTTTTGGCCGTCTCAGCCAACTGTCATGAAATATGAAAAGTAAACGTGTCTTCACTTTTCCTTCATAGCTTGAAATTGGAAGGTCTTAGAAGCTTGAAACCAAGCGCATACAACACAAAGGGCCTCAATGAGCTACTGGCCGCTCACTGGTGGCTCCAGCGCACGCGGTTCAGTCGCATCATTCACTCTGATGTGGTGTTCATGAAGTTGGGTGTTGAGGTGCATGTAGTGCATTGTGACAGAAAGTCACTTTACAACATCTTACAAGCCCAAAGTGGATTTTGAAAAAAGTTTCCACGAGCGCATGTTTTGGCCGTCTCAGCCAACTGTCATGAAATATGAAAAGTAAACGTGTCTTCACTTTTCCTTCATAGCTTGAAATTGGAAGGTCTTAGAAGCTTGAAACCAAGCGCATACAACACAAAGGGCCTCAATGAGCTACTGGCCGCTCACTGGTGGCTCCAGCGCACGCGGTTCAGTCGCATCATTCACTCTGATGTGGTGTTCATGAAGTTGGGTGTTGAGGTGCATGTACTGCATTGTGACAGAAAGTCACTTTACAACATCTTACAAGCCCAAAGTGGATTTTGAAAAAAGTTTCCACGTGCGCATGTTTTGGCCGTCTCAGCCAACTGTCATGAAATATGAAAAGTAAACGTGTCTTCACTTTTCCTTCATAGCTTGAAATTGGAAGGTCTTAGAAGCTTGAAACCAAGCGCATACAACACAAAGGGCCTCAATGAGCTACTGGCCGCTCACTGGTGGCTCCAGCGCACGCGGTTCAGTCGCATCATTCACTCTGATGTGGTGTTCATGAAGTTGGGTGTTGAGGTGCATGTACTGCATTGTGACAGAAAGTCACTTTACAACATCTTACAAGCCCAAAGTGGATTTTGAAAAAAGTTTCCACGAGCGCATGTTTTGGCCGTCTCAGCCAACTGTCATGAAATATGAAAAGTAAACGTGTCTTCACTTTTCCTTCATAGCTTGAAATTGGAAGGTCTTAGAAGCTTGAAACCAAGCGCATACAACACAAAGGGCCTCAATGAGCTACTGGCCGCTCACTGGTGGCTCCAGCGCACGCGGTTCAGTCGCATCATTCACTCTGATGTGGTGTTCATGAAGTTGGGTGTTGAGGTGCATGTACTGCATTGTGACAGAAAGTCACTTTACAACATCTTACAAGCCCAAAGTGGATTTTGAAAAAAGTTTCCACGAGCGCATGTTTTGGCCGTCTCAGCCAACTGTCATGAAATATGAAAAGTAAACGTGTCTTCACTTTTCCTTCATAGCTTGAAATTGGAAGGTCTTAGAAGCTTGAAACCAAGCGCATACAACACAAAGGGCCTCAATGAGCTACTGGCCGCTCACTGGTGGCTCCAGCGCACGCGGTTCAGTCGCATCATTCACTCTGATGTGGTGTTCATGAAGTTGGGTGTTGAGGTGCATGTACTGCATTGTGACAGAAAGTCACTTTACAACATCTTACAAGCCCAAAGTGGATTTTGAAAAAAGTTTCCACGAGCGCATGTTTTGGCCGTCTCAGCCAACTGTCATGAAATTAGAAAAGTAAACGTGTCTTCACTTTTCCTTCATAGCTTGAAATTGGAAGGTCTTAGAAGCTTGAAACCAAGCGCATACAACACAACGGGCCTCAATGAGCTACTGGCCGCTCACTGGTGGCTCCAGCGCACGCGGTTCAGTCGCATCATTCACTCTGATGTGGTGTTCATGAAGTTGGGTGTTGAGGTGCATGTACTGCATTGTGACAGAAAGTCACTTTACAACATCTTACAAGCCCAAAGTGGATTTTGAAAAAAGTTTCCACGAGCGCATGTTTTGGCCGTCTCAGCCAACTGTCATGAAATATGAAAAGTAAACGTGTCTTCACTTTTCCTTCATAGCTTGAAATTGGAAGGTCTTAGAAGCTTGAAACCAAGCGCATACAACACAAAGGGCCTCAATGAGCTACTGGCCGCTCACTGGTGGCTCCAGCGCACGCGGTTCAGTCGCATCATTCACTCTGATGTGGTGTTCATGAAGTTGGGTGTTGAGGTGCATGTACTGCATTGTGACAGAAAGTCACTTTACAACATCTTACAAGCCCAAAGTGGATTTTGAAAAAAGTTTCCACGAGCGCATGTTTTGGCCGTCTCAGCCAACTGTCATGAAATATGAAAAGTAAACGTGTCTTCACTTTTCCTTCATAGCTTGAAATTGGAAGGTCTTAGAAGCTTGAAACCAAGCGCATACAACACAAAGGGCCTCAATGAGCTACTGGCCGCTCACTGGTGGCTCCAGCGCACGCGGTTCAGTCGCATCATTCACTCTGATGTGGTGTTCATGAAGTTGGGTGTTGAGGTGCATGTACTGCATTGTGACAGAAAGTCACTTTACAACATCTTACAAGCCCAAAGTGGATTTTGAAAAAAGTTTCCACGAGCGCATGTTTTGGCCGTCTCAGCCAACTGTCATGAAATATGAAAAGTAAACGTGTCTTCACTTTTCCTTCATAGCTTGAAATTGGAAGGTCTTAGAAGCTTGAAACCAAGCGCATACAACACAAAGGGCCTCAATGAGCTACTGGCCGCTCACTGGTGGCTCCAGCGCACGCGGTTCAGTCGCATCATTCACTCTGATGTGGTGTTCATGAAGTTGGGTGTTGAGGTGCATGTACTGCATTGTGACAGAAAGTCACTTTACAACATCTTACAAGCCCAAAGTGGATTTTGAAAAAAGTTTCCACGAGCGCATGTTTTGGCCGTCTCAGCCAACTGTCATGAAATATGAAAAGTAAACGTGTCTTCACTTTTCCTTCATAGCTTGAAATTGGAAGGTCTTAGAAGCTTGAAACCAAGCGCATACAACACAAAGGGCCTCAATGAGCTACTGGCCGCTCACTGGTGGCTCCAGCGCACGCGGTTCAGTCGCATCATTCACTCTGATGTGGTGTTCATGAAGTTGGGTGTTGAGGTGCATGTACTGCATTGTGACAGAAAGTCACTTTACAACATCTTACAAGCCCAAAGTGGATTTTGAAAAAAGTTTCCACGAGCGCATGTTTTGGCCGTCTCAGCCAACTGTCATGAAATATGAAAAGTAAACGTGTCTTCACTTTTCCTTCATAGCTTGAAATTGGAAGGTCTTAGAAGCTTGAAACCAAGCGCATACAACACAAAGGGCCTCAATGAGCTACTGGCCGCTCACTGGTGGCTCCAGCGCACGCGGTTCAGTCGCATCATTCACTCTGATGTGGTGTTCATGAAGTTGGGTGTTGAGGTGCATGTACTGCATTGTGACAGAAAGTCACTTTACAACATCTTACAAGCCCAAAGTGGATTTTGAAAAAAGTTTCCACGAGCGCATGTTTTGGCCGTCTCAGCCAACTGTCATGAAATATGAAAAGTAAACGTGTCTTCACTTTTCCTTCATAGCTTGAAATTGGAAGGTCTTAGAAGCTTGAAACCAAGCGCATACAACACAAAGGGCCTCAATGAGCTACTGGCCGCTCACTGGTGGCTCCAGCGCACGCGGTTCAGTCGCATCATTCACTCTGATGTGGTGTTCATGAAGTTGGGTGTTGAGGTGCATGTACTGCATTGTGACAGAAAGTCACTTTACAACATCTTACAAGCCCAAAGTGGATTTTGAAAAAAGTTTCCACGAGCGCATGTTTTGGCCGTCTCAGCCAACTGTCATGAAATATGAAAAGTAAACGTGTCTTCACTTTTCCTTCATAGCTTGAAATTGGAAGGTCTTAGAAGCTTGAAACCAAGCGCATACAACACAAAGGGCCTCAATGAGCTACTGGCCGCTCACTGGTGGCTCCAGCGCACGCGGTTCAGTCGCATCATTCACTCTGATGTGGTGTTCATGAAGTTGGGTGTTGAGGTGCATGTACTGCATTGTGACAGAAAGTCACTTTACAACATCTTACAAGCCTAAGTGGATTTTGAAAAAAGTTTCCACGAGCGCATGTTTTGGCCGTCTCAGCCAACTGTCATGAAATATGAAAAGTAAACGTGTCTTCACTTTTCCTTCATAGCTTGAAATTGGAAGGTCTTAGAAGCTTGAAACCAAGCGCATACAACACAAAGGGCCTCAATGAGCTACTGGCCGCTCACTGGTGGCTCCAGCGCACGCGGTTCAGTCGCATCATTCACTCTGATGTGGTGTTCATGAAGTTGGGTGTTGAGGTGCATGTACTGCATTGTGACAGAAAGTCACTTTACAACATCTTACAAGCCCAAAGTGGATTTTGAAAAAAGTTTCCACGAGCGCATGTTTTGGCCGTCTCAGCCAACTGTCATGAAATATGAAAAGTAAACGTGTCTTCACTTTTCCTTCATAGCTTGAAATTGGAAGGTCTTAGAAGCTTGAAACCAAGCGCATACAACACAAAGGGCCTCAATGAGCTACTGGCCGCTCACTGGTGGCTCCAGCGCACGCGGTTCAGTCGCATCATTCACTCTGATGTGGTGTTCATGAAGTTGGGTGTTGAGGTGCATGTACTGCATTGTGACAGAAAGTCACTTTACAACATCTTACAAGCCCAAAGTGGATTTTGAAAAAAGTTTCCACGAGCGCATGTTTTGGCCGTCTCAGCCAACTGTCATGAAATATGAAAAGTAAACGTGTCTTCACTTTTCCTTCATAGCTTGAAATTGGAAGGTCTTAGAAGCTTGAAACCAAGCGCATACAACACAAAGGGCCTCAATGAGCTACTGGCCGCTCACTGGTGGCTCCAGCGCACGCGGTTCAGTCGCATCATTCACTCTGATGTGGTGTTCATGAAGTTGGGTGTTGAGGTGCATGTACTGCATTGTGACAGAAAGTCACTTTACAACATCTTACAAGCCCAAAGTGGATTTTGAAAAAAGTTTCCACGAGCGCGTGTTTTGGCCGTCTCAGCCAACTGTCATGAAATATGAAAAGTAAACGTGTCTTCACTTTTCCTTCATAGCTTGAAATTGGAAGGTCTTAGAAGCTTGAAACCAAGCGCATACAACACAAAGGGCCTCAATGAGCTACTGGCCGCTCACTGGTGGCTCCAGCGCACGCGGTTCAGTCGCATCATTCACTCTGATGTGGTGTTCATGAAGTTGGGTGTTGAGGTGCATGTACTGCATTGTGACAGAAAGTCACTTTACAACATCTTACAAGCCCAAAGTGGATTTTGAAAAAAGTTTCCACGAGCGCGTGTTTTGGCCGTCTCAGCCAACTGTCATGAAATATGAAAAGTAAACGTGTCTTCACTTTTCCTTCATAGCTTGAAATTGGAAGGTCTTAGAAGCTTGAAACCAAGCGCATACAACACAAAGGGCCTCAATGAGCTACTGGCCGCTCACTGGTGGCTCCAGCGCACGCGGTTCAGTCGCATCATTCACTCTGATGTGGTGTTCATGAAGTTGGGTGTTGAGGTGCATGTACTGCATTGTGACAGAAAGTCACTTTACAACATCTTACAAGCCCAAAGTGGATTTTGAAAAAAGTTTCCACGAGCGCGTGTTTTGGCCGTCTCAGCCAACTGTCATGAAATATGAAAAGTAAACGTGTCTTCACTTTTCCTTCATAGCTTGAAATTGGAAGGTCTTAGAAGCTTGAAACCAAGCGCATACAACACAAAGGGCCTCAATGAGCTACTGGCCGCTCACTGGTGGCTCCAGCGCACGCGGTTCAGTCGCATCATTCACTCTGATGTGGTGTTCATGAAGTTGGGTGTTGAGGTGCATGTACTGCATTGTGACAGAAAGTCACTTTACAACATCTTACAAGCCCAAAGTGGATTTTGAAAAAAGTTTCCACGAGCGCATGTTTTGGCCGTCTCAGCCAACCGTCATGAAATATGAAAAGTAAACGTGTCTTCACTTTTCCTTCATAGCTTGAAATTGGAAGGTCTTAGAAGCTTGAAACCAAGCGCATACAACACAAAGGGCCTCAATGAGCTACTGGCCGCTCACTGGTGGCTCCAGCGCACGCGGTTCAGTCGCATCATTCACTCTGATGTGGTGTTCATGAAGTTGGGTGTTGAGGTGCATGTACTGCATTGTGACAGAAAGTCACTTTACAACATCTTACAAGCCCAAAGTGGATTTTGAAAAAAGTTTCCACGAGCGCATGTTTTGGCCGTCTCAGCCAACCGTCATGAAATATGAAAAGTAAACGTGTCTTCACTTTTCCTTCATAGCTTGAAATTGGAAGGTCTTAGAAGCTTGAAACCAAGCGCATACAACACATAGGGCCTCAATGAGTTACTGGCCGCTCACTGGTGGCTCCAGCGCACGCGGTTCAGTCGCATCATTCACTCTGATGTGGTGTTCATGAAGTTGGGTGTTGAGGTGCATGTACTGCATTGTGACAGAAAGTCACTTTACAACATCTTACAAGCCCAAAGTGGATTTAGAAAAAAGTTTCCACGAGCGCATGTTTTGGCCGTCTCAGCCAACTGTCATGAAATATGAAAAGTAAACGTGTCTTCACTTTTCCTTCATAGCTTGAAATTGGAAGGTCTTAGAAGCTTGAAACCAAGCGCATACAACACAAAGGGCCTCAATGAGCTACTGGCCGCTCACTGGTGGCTCCAGCGCACGCGGTTCAGTCGCATCATTCACTCTGATGTGGTGTTCATGAAGTTGGGTGTTGAGGTGCATGTAGTGCATTGTGACAGAAAGTCACTTTACAACATCTTACAAGCCCAAAGTGGATTTTGAAAAAAGTTTCCACGAGCGCATGTTTTGGCCGTCTAAGCCAACTGTCATGAAATATGAAAAGTAAACGTGTCTTCACTTTTCCTTCATAGCTTGAAATTGGAAGGTCTTAGAAGCTTGAAACCAAGCGCATACAACACAAAGGGCCTCAATGAGCTACTGGCCGCTCACTGGTGGCTCCAGCGCACGCGGTTCAGTCGCATCATTCACTCTGATGTGATGTTCATGAAGTTGGGTGTTGAGGTGCATGTACTGCATTGTGACAGAAAGTCACTTTACAACATCTTACAAGCCCAAAGTGGATTTTGAAAAAAGTTTCCACGAGCGCATGTTTTGGCCGTCTCAGCCAACCGTCATGAAATATGAAAAGTAAACGTGTCTTCACTTTTCCTTCATAGCTTGAAATTGGAAGGTCTTAGAAGCTTGAAACCAAGCGCATACAACACAAAGGGCCTCAATGAGCTACTGGCCGCTCACTGGTGGCTCCAGCGCACGCGGTTCAGTCGCATCATTCACTCTGATGTGGTGTTCATGAAGTTGGGTGTTGAGGTGCATGTACTGCATTGTGACAGAAAGTCACTTTACAACATCTTACAAGCCCAAAGTGGATTTTGAAAAAAGTTTCCACGAGCGCATGTTTTGGCCGTCTCAGCCAACTGTCATGAAATATGAAAAGTTAACGTGTCTTCACTTTTCCTTCATAGCTTGAAATTGGAAGGTCTTAGAAGCTTGAAACCAAGCGCATACAACACAAAGGGCCTCAATGAGCTACTGGCCGCTCACTGGTGGCTCCAGCGCACGCGGTACAGTCGCATCATTCACTCTGATGTGGTGTTCATGAAGTTGGGTGTTGAGGTGCATGTAGTGCATTGTGACAGAAAGTCACTTTACAACATCTTACAAGCCCAAAGTGGATTTTGAAAAAAGTTTCCACGAGCGCATGTTTTGGCCGTCTCAGCCAACCGTCATGAAATATGAAAAGTAAACGTGTCTTCACTTTTCCTTCATAGCTTGAAATTGGAAGGTCTTAGAAGCTTGAAACCAAGCGCATACAACACAAAGGGCCTCAATGAGCTACTGGCCGCTCACTGGTGGCTCCAGCGCACGCGGTTCAGTCGCATCATTCACTCTGATGTGGTGTTCATGAAGTTGGGTGTTGAGGTGCATGTACTGCATTGTGACAGAAAGTCACTTTACAACATCTTACAAGCCCAAAGTGGATTTTGAAAAAAGTTTCCACGAGCGCATGTTTTGGCCGTCTCAGCCAACCGTCATGAAATATGAAAAGTAAACGTGTCTTCACTTTTCCTTCATAGCTTGAAATTGGAAGGTCTTAGAAGACTGAAACCAAGCGCATACAACACATAGGGCCTCAATGAGTTACTGGCCGCTCACTGGTGGCTCCAGCGCACGCGGTTCAGTCGCATCATTCACTCTGATGTGGTGTTCATGAAGTTGGGTGTTGAGGTGCATGTACTGCATTGTGACAGAAAGTCACTTTACAACATCTTACAAGCCCAAAGTGGATTTTGAAAAAAGTTTCCACGAGCGCGTGTTTTGGCCGTCTCAGCCAACTGTCATGAAATATGAAAAGTAAACGTGTCTTCACTTTTCCTTCATAGCTTGAAATTGGAAGGTCTTAGAAGCTTGAAACCAAGCGCATACAACACAAAGGGCCTCAATGAGCTACTGGCCGCTCACTGGTGGCTCCAGCGCACGCGGTTCAGTCGCATCATTCACTCTGATGTGGTGTTCATGAAGTTGGGTGTTGAGGTGCATGTACTGCATTGTGACAGAAAGTCACTTTACAACATCTTACAAGCCCAAAGTGGATTTTGAAAAAAGTTTCCACGAGCGCATGTTTTGGCCGTCTCAGCCAACTGTCATGAAATATGAAAAGTAAACGTGTCTTCACTTTTCCTTCATAGCTTGAAATTGGAAGGTCTTAGAAGCTTGAAACCAAGCGCATACAACACAAAGGGCCTCAATGAGCTACTGGCCGCTCACTGGTGGCTCCAGCGCACGCGGTTCAGTCGCATCATTCACTCTGATATGGTGTTCATGAAGTTGGGTGTTGAGGTGCATGTACTGCATTGTGACAGAAAGTCACTTTACAACATCTTACAAGCCCAAAGTGGATTTTGAAAAAAGTTTCCACGAGCGCATGTTTTGGCCGTCTCAGCCAACCGTCATGAAATATGAAAAGTAAACGTGTCTTCACTTTTCCTTCATAGCTTGAAATTGGAAGGTCTTAGAAGCTTGAAACCAAGCGCATACAACACAAAGGGCCTCAATGAGCTACTGGCCGCTCACTGGTGGCTCCAGCGCACGCGGTTCAGTCGCATCATTCACTCTGATGTGGTGTTCATGAAGTTGGGTGTTGAGGTGCATGTACTGCATTGTGACAGAAAGTCACTTTACAACATCTTACAAGCCCAAAGTGGATTTTGAAAAAAGTTTCCACGAGCGCATGTTTTGGCCGTCTCAGCCAACCGTCATGAAATATGAAAAGTAAACGTGTCTTCACTTTTCCTTCATAGCTTGAAATTGGAAGGTCTTAGAAGCTTGAAACCAAGCGCATACAACACATAGGGCCTCAATGAGTTACTGGCCGCTCACTGGTGGCTCCAGCGCACGCGGTTCAGTCGCATCATTCACTCTGATGTGGTGTTCATGAAGTTGGGTGTTGAGGTGCATGTACTGCATTGTGACAGAAAGTCACTTTACAACATCTTACAAGCCCAAAGTGGATTTTGAAAAAAGTTTCCACGAGCGCATGTTTTGGCCGTCTCAGCCAACTGTCATGAAATATGAAAAGTAAACGTGTCTTCACTTTTCCTTCATAGCTTGAAATTGGAAGGTCTTAGAAGCTTGAAACCAAGCGCATACAACACAAAGGGCCTCAATGAGCTACTGGCCGCTCACTGGTGGCTCCAGCGCACGCGGTTCAGTCGCATCATTCACTCTGATGTGGTGTTCATGAAGTTGGGTGTTGAGGTGCATGTAGTGCATTGTGACAGAAAGTCACTTTACAACATCTTACAAGCCCAAAGTGGATTTTGAAAAAAGTTTCCACGAGCGCATGTTTTGGCCGTCTCAGCCAACTGTCATGAAATATGAAAAGTAAACGTGTCTTCACTTTTCCTTCATAGCTTGAAATTGGAAGGTCTTAGAAGCTTGAAACCAAGCGCATACAACACAAAGGGCCTCAATGAGCTACTGGCCGCTCACTGGTGGCTCCAGCGCACGCGGTTCAGTCGCATCATTCACTCTGATGTGGTGTTCATGAAGTTGGGTGTTGAGGTGCATGTACTGCATTGTGACAGAAAGTCACTTTACAACATCTTACAAGCCCAAAGTGGATTTTGAAAAAAGTTTCCACGTGCGCATGTTTTGGCCGTCTCAGCCAACTGTCATGAAATATGAAAAGTAAACGTGTCTTCACTTTTCCTTCATAGCTTGAAATTGGAAGGTCTTAGAAGCTTGAAACCAAGCGCATACAACACAAAGGGCCTCAATGAGCTACTGGCCGCTCACTGGTGGCTCCAGCGCACGCGGTTCAGTCGCATCATTCACTCTGATGTGGTGTTCATGAAGTTGGGTGTTGAGGTGCATGTACTGCATTGTGACAGAAAGTCACTTTACAACATCTTACAAGCCCAAAGTGGATTTTGAAAAAAGTTTCCACGAGCGCATGTTTTGGCCGTCTCAGCCAACTGTCATGAAATATGAAAAGTAAACGTGTCTTCACTTTTCCTTCATAGCTTGAAATTGGAAGGTCTTAGAAGCTTGAAACCAAGCGCATACAACACAAAGGGCCTCAATGAGCTACTGGCCGCTCACTGGTGGCTCCAGCGCACGCGGTTCAGTCGCATCATTCACTCTGATGTGGTGTTCATGAAGTTGGGTGTTGAGGTGCATGTACTGCATTGTGACAGAAAGTCACTTTACAACATCTTACAAGCCCAAAGTGGATTTTGAAAAAAGTTTCACGAGCGCATGTTTTGGCCGTCTCAGCCAACTGTCATGAAATATGAAAAAGTAAACGTGTCTTCACTTTTCCTTCATAGCTTGAAATTGGAAGGTCTTAGAAGCTTGAAACCAAGCGCATACAACACAAAGGGCCTCAATGAGCTACTGGCCGCTCACTGGTGGCTCCAGCGCACGCGGTTCAGTCGCATCATTCACTCTGATGTGGTGTTCATGAAGTTGGGTGTTGAGGTGCATGTACTGCATTGTGACAGAAAGTCACTTTACAACATCTTACAAGCCCAAAGTGGATTTTGAAAAAAGTTTCCACGAGCGCATGTTTTGGCCGTCTCAGCCAACTGTCATGAAATATGAAAAGTAAACGTGTCTTCACTTTTCCTTCATAGCTTGACATTGGAAGGTCTTAGAAGCTTGAAACCAAGCGCATACAACACAAAGGGCCTCAATGAGCTACTGGCCGCTCACTGGTGGCTCCAGCGCACGCGGTTCAGTCGCATCATTCACTCTGATGTGGTGTTCATGAAGTTGGGTGTTGAGGTGCATGTACTGCATTGTGACAGAAAGTCACTTTACAACATCTTACAAGCCCAAAGTGGATTTTGAAAAAAGTTTCCACGAGCGCATGTTTTGGCCGTCTCAGCCAACTGTCATGAAATATGAAAAGTAAACGTGTCTTCACTTTTCCTTCATAGCTTGACATTGGAAGGTCTTAGAAGCTTGAAACCAAGCGCATACAACACAAAGGGCCTCAATGAGCTACTGGCCGCTCACTGGTGGCTCCAGCGCACGCGGTTCAGTCGCATCATTCACTCTGATGTGGTGTTCATGAAGTTGGGTGTTGAGGTGCATGTACTGCATTGTGACAGAAAGTCACTTTACAACATCTTACAAGCCCAAAGTGGATTTTGAAAAAAGTTTCCACGAGCGCATGTTTTGGCCGTCTCAGCCAACTGTCATGAAATATGAAAAGTAAACGTGTCTTCACTTTTCCTTCATAGCTTGAAATTGGAAGGTCTTAGAAGCTTGAAACCAAGCGCATACAACACAAAGGGCCTCAATGAGCTACTGGCCGCTCACTGGTGGCTCCAGCGCACGCGGTTCAGTCGCATCATTCACTCTGATGTGGTGTTCATGAAGTTGGGTGTTGAGGTGCATGTACTGCATTGTGACAGAAAGTCACTTTACAACATCTTACAAGCCCAAAGTGGATTTTGAAAAAAGTTTCCACGAGCGCATGTTTTGGCCGTCTCAGCCAACTGTCATGAAATATGAAAAGTAAACGTGTCTTCACTTTTCCTTCATAGCTTGACATTGGAAGGTCTTAGAAGCTTGAAACCAAGCGCATACAACACAAAGGGCCTCAATGAGCTACTGGCCGCTCACTGGTGGCTCCAGCGCACGCGGTTCAGTCGCATCATTCACTCTGATGTGGTGTTCATGAAGTTGGGTGTTGAGGTGCATGTACTGCATTGTGACAGAAAGTCACTTTACAACATCTTACAAGCCCAAAGTGGATTTTGAAAAAAGTTTCCACGAGCGCATGTTTTGGCCGTCTCAGCCAACTGTCATGAAATATGAAAAGTAAACGTGTCTTCACTTTTCCTTCATAGCTTGACATTGGAAGGTCTTAGAAGCTTGAAACCAAGCGCATACAACACAAAGGGCCTCAATGAGCTACTGGCCGCTCACTGGTGGCTCCAGCGCACGCGGTTCAGTCGCATCATTCACTCTGATGTGGTGTTCATGAAGTTGGGTGTTGAGGTGCATGTACTGCATTGTGACAGAAAGTCACTTTACAACATCTTACAAGCCCAAAGTGGATTTTGAAAAAAGTTTCCACGAGCGCATGTTTTGGCCGTCTCAGCCAACTGTCATGAAATATGAAAAGTAAACGTGTCTTCACTTTTCCTTCATAGCTTGAAATTGGAAGGTCTTAGAAGCTTGAAACCAAGCGCATACAACACAAAGGGCCTCAATGAGCTACTGGCCGCTCACTGGTGGCTCCAGCGCACGCGGTTCAGTCGCATCATTCACTCTGATGTGGTGTTCATGAAGTTGGGTGTTGAGGTGCATGTACTGCATTGTGACAGAAAGTCACTTTACAACATCTTACAAGCCCAAAGTGGATTTTGAAAAAAGTTTCCACGAGCGCATGTTTTGGCCGTCTCAGCCAACTGTCATGAAATATGAAAAGTAAACGTGTCTTCACTTTTCCTTCATAGCTTGAAATTGGAAGGTCTTAGAAGCTTGAAACCAAGCGCATACAACACAAAGGGCCTCAATGAGCTACTGGCCGCTCACTGGTGGCTCCAGCGCACGCGGTTCAGTCGCATCATTCACTCTGATGTGGTGTTCATGAAGTTGGGTGTTGAGGTGCATGTACTGCATTGTGACAGAAAGTCACTTTACAACATCTTACAAGCCCAAAGTGGATTTTGAAAAAAGTTTCCACGAGCGCATGTTTTGGCCGTCTCAGCCAACTGTCATGAAATATGAAAAGTAAACGTGTCTTCACTTTTCCTTCATAGCTTGACATTGGAAGGTCTTAGAAGCTTGAAACCAAGCGCATACAACACAAAGGGCCTCAATGAGCTACTGGCCGCTCACTGGTGGCTCCAGCGCACGCGGTTCAGTCGCATCATTCACTCTGATGTGGTGTTCATGAAGTTGGGTGTTGAGGTGCATGTACTGCATTGTGACAGAAAGTCACTTTACAACATCTTACAAGCCTAAAGTGGATTTTGAAAAAAGTTTCCACGAGCGCATGTTTTGGCCGTCTCAGCCAACTGTCATGAAATATGAAAAGTAAACGTGTCTTCACTTTTCCTTCATAGCTTGAAATTGGAAGGTCTTAGAAGCTTGAAACCAAGCGCATACAACACAAAGGGCCTCAATGAGCTACTGGCCGCTCACTGGTGGCTCCAGCGCACGCGGTTCAGTCGCATCATTCACTCTGATGTGGTGTTCATGAAGTTGGGTGTTGAGGTGCATGTACTGCATTGTGACAGAAAGTCACTTTACAACATCTTACAAGCCCAAAGTGGATTTTGAAAAAAGTTTCCACGAGCGCATGTTTTGGCCGTCTCAGCCAACTGTCATGAAATATGAAAAGTAAACGTGTCTTCACTTTTCCTTCATAGCTTGACATTGGAAGGTCTTAGAAGCTTGAAACCAAGCGCATACAACACAAAGGGCCTCAATGAGCTACTGGCCGCTCACTGGTGGCTCCAGCGCACGCGGTTCAGTGCATCATTCACTCTGATGTGGTGTTCATGAAGTTGGGTGTTGAGGTGCATGTACTGCATTGTGACAGAAAGTCACTTTACAACATCTTACAAGCCCAAAGTGGATTTTGAAAAAAGTTTCCACGAGCGCATGTTTTGGCCGTCTCAGCCAACTGTCATGAAATATGAAAAGTAAACGTGTCTTCACTTTTCCTTCATAGCTTGACATTGGAAGGTCTTAGAAGCTTGAAACCAAGCGCATACAACACAAAGGGCCTCAATGAGCTACTGGCCGCTCACTGGTGGCTCCAGCGCACGCGGTTCAGTGCATCATTCACTCTGATGTGGTGTTCATGAAGTTGGGTGTTGAGGTGCATGTACTGCATTGTGACAGAAAGTCACTTTACAACATCTTACAAGCCCAAAGTGGATTTTGAAAAAAGTTTCCACGAGCGCATGTTTTGGCCGTCTCAGCCAACTGTCATGAAATATGAAAAGTAAACGTGTCTTCACTTTTCCTTCATAGCTTGAAATTGGAAGGTCTTAGAAGCTTGAAACCAAGCGCATACAACACAAAGGGCCTCAATGAGCTACTGGCCGCTCACTGGTGGCTCCAGCGCACGCGGTTCAGTCGCATCATTCACTCTGATGTGGTGTTCATGAAGTTGGGTGTTGAGGTGCATGTACTGCATTGTGACAGAAAGTCACTTTACAACATCTTACAAGCCCAAAGTGGATTTTGAAAAAAGTTTCCACGAGCGCATGTTTTGGCCGTCTCAGCCAACTGTCATGAAATATGAAAAGTAAACGTGTCTTCACTTTTCCTTCATAGCTTGAAATTGGAAGGTCTTAGAAGCTTGAAACCAAGCGCATACAACACAAAGGGCCTCAATGAGCTACTGGCCGCTCACTGGTGGCTCCAGCGCACGCGGTTCAGTCGCATCATTCACTCTGATGTGGTGTTCATGAAGTTGGGTGTTGAGGTGCATGTACTGCATTGTGACAGAAAGTCACTTTACAACATCTTACAAGCCCAAAGTGGATTTTGAAAAAAGTTTCCACGAGCGCATGTTTTGGCCGTCTCAGCCAACTGTCATGAAATATGAAAAGTAAACGTGTCTTCACTTTTCCTTCATAGCTTGAAATTGGAAGGTCTTAGAAGCTTGAAACCAAGCGCATACAACACAAAGGGCCTCAATGAGCTACTGGCCGCTCACTGGTGGCTCCAGCGCACGCGGTTCAGTCGCATCATTCACTCTGATGTGGTGTTCATGAAGTTGGGTGTTGAGGTGCATGTACTGCATTGTGACAGAAAGTCACTTTACAACATCTTACAAGCCCAAAGTGGATTTTGAAAAAAGTTTCCACGAGCGCATGTTTTGGCCGTCTCAGCCAACTGTCATGAAATATGAAAAGTAAACGTGTCTTCACTTTTCCTTCATAGCTTGAAATTGGAAGGTCTTAGAAGCTTGAAACCAAGCGCATACAACACAAAGGGCCTCAATGAGCTACTGGCCGCTCACTGGTGGCTCCAGCGCACGCGGTTCAGTCGCATCATTCACTCTGATGTGGTGTTCATGAAGTTGGGTGTTGAGGTGCATGTACTGCATTGTGACAGAAAGTCACTTTACAACATCTTACAAGCCCAAAGTGGATTTTGAAAAAAGTTTCCACGAGCGCATGTTTTGGCCGTCTCAGCCAACTGTCATGAAATATGAAAAGTAAACGTGTCTTCACTTTTCCTTCATAGCTTGACATTGGAAGGTCTTAGAAGCTTGAAACCAAGCGCATACAACACAAAGGGCCTCAATGAGCTACTGGCCGCTCACTGGTGGCTCCAGCGCACGCGGTTCAGTCGCATCATTCACTCTGATGTGGTGTTCATGAAGTTGGGTGTTGAGGTGCATGTACTGCATTGTGACAGAAAGTCACTTTACAACATCTTACAAGCCCAAAGTGGATTTTGAAAAAAGTTTCCACGAGCGCATGTTTTGGCCGTCTCAGCCAACTGTCATGAAATATGAAAAGTAAACGTGTCTTCACTTTTCCTTCATAGCTTGAAATTGGAAGGTCTTAGAAGCTTGAAACCAAGCGCATACAACACAAAGGGCCTCAATGAGCTACTGGCCGCTCACTGGTGGCTCCAGCGCACGCGGTTCAGTCGCATCATTCACTCTGATGTGGTGTTCATGAAGTTGGGTGTTGAGGTGCATGTACTGCATTGTGACAGAAAGTCACTTTACAACATCTTACAAGCCCAAAGTGGATTTTGAAAAAAGTTTCCACGAGCGCATGTTTTGGCCGTCTCAGCCAACTGTCATGAAATATGAAAAGTAAACGTGTCTTCACTTTTCCTTCATAGCTTGAAATTGGAAGGTCTTAGAAGCTTGAAACCAAGCGCATACAACACAAAGGGCCTCAATGAGCTACTGGCCGCTCACTGGTGGCTCCAGCGCACGCGGTTCAGTCGCATCATTCACTCTGATGTGGTGTTCATGAAGTTGGGTGTTGAGGTGCATGTACTGCATTGTGACAGAAAGTCACTTTACAACATCTTACAAGCCCAAAGTGGATTTTGAAAAAAGTTTCCACGAGCGCATGTTTTGGCCGTCTCAGCCAACTGTCATGAAATATGAAAAGTAAACGTGTCTTCACTTTTCCTTCATAGCTTGAAATTGGAAGGTCTTAGAAGCTTGAAACCAAGCGCATACAACACAAAGGGCCTCAATGAGCTACTGGCCGCTCACTGGTGGCTCCAGCGCACGCGGTTCAGTCGCATCATTCACTCTGATGTGGTGTTCATGAAGTTGGGTGTTGAGGTGCATGTACTGCATTGTGACAGAAAGTCACTTTACAACATCTTACAAGCCCAAAGTGGATTTTGAAAAAAGTTTCCACGAGCGCATGTTTTGGCCGTCTCAGCCAACTGTCATGAAATATGAAAAGTAAACGTGTCTTCACTTTTCCTTCATAGCTTGAAATTGGAAGGTCTTAGAAGCTTGAAACCAAGCGCATACAACACAAAGGGCCTCAATGAGCTACTGGCCGCTCACTGGTGGCTCCAGCGCACGCGGTTCAGTCGCATCATTCACTCTGATGTGGTGTTCATGAAGTTGGGTGTTGAGGTGCATGTACTGCATTGTGACAGAAAGTCACTTTACAACATCTTACAAGCCCAAAGTGGATTTTGAAAAAAGTTTCCACGAGCGCATGTTTTGGCCGTCTCAGCCAACTGTCATGAAATATGAAAAGTAAACGTGTCTTCACTTTTCCTTCATAGCTTGAAATTGGAAGGTCTTAGAAGCTTGAAACCAAGCGCATACAACACAAAGGGCCTCAATGAGCTACTGGCCGCTCACTGGTGGCTCCAGCGCACGCGGTTCAGTCGCATCATTCACTCTGATGTGGTGTTCATGAAGTTGGGTGTTGAGGTGCATGTACTGCATTGTGACAGAAAGTCACTTTACAACATCTTACAAGCCCAAAGTGGATTTTGAAAAAAGTTTCCACGAGCGCATGTTTTGGCCGTCTCAGCCAACTGTCATGAAATATGAAAAGTAAACGTGTCTTCACTTTTCCTTCATAGCTTGACATTGGAAGGTCTTAGAAGCTTGAAACCAAGCGCATACAACACAAAGGGCCTCAATGAGCTACTGGCCGCTCACTGGTGGCTCCAGCGCACGCGGTTCAGTCGCATCATTCACTCTGATGTGGTGTTCATGAAGTTGGGTGTTGAGGTGCATGTACTGCATTGTGACAGAAAGTCACTTTACAACATCTTACAAGCCCAAAGTGGATTTTGAAAAAAGTTTCCACGAGCGCATGTTTTGGCCGTCTCAGCCAACTGTCATGAAATATGAAAAGTAAACGTGTCTTCACTTTTCCTTCATAGCTTGAAATTGGAAGGTCTTAGAAGCTTGAAACCAAGCGCATACAACACAAAGGGCCTCAATGAGCTACTGGCCGCTCACTGGTGGTTCCAGCGCACGCGGTTCAGTCGCATCATTCACTCTGATGTGGTGTTCATGAAGTTGGGTGTTGAGGTGCATGTACTGCATTGTGACAGAAAGTCACTTTACAACATCTTACAAGCCCAAAGTGGATTTTGAAAAAAGTTTCCACGAGCGCATGTTTTGGCCGTCTCAGCCAACTGTCATGAAATATGAAAAGTAAACGTGTCTTCACTTTTCCTTCATAGCTTGAAATTGGAAGGTCTTAGAAGCTTGAAACCAAGCGCATACAACACAAAGGGCCTCAATGAGCTACTGGCCGCTCACTGGTGGCTCCAGCGCACGCGGTTCAGTCGCATCATTCACTCTGATGTGGTGTTCATGAAGTTGGGTGTTGAGGTGCATGTACTGCATTGTGACAGAAAGTCACTTTACAACATCTTACAAGCCCAAAGTGGATTTTGAAAAAAGTTTCCACGAGCGCATGTTTTGGCCGTCTCAGCCAACTGTCATGAAATATGAAAAGTAAACGTGTCTTCACTTTTCCTTCATAGCTTGACATTGGAAGGTCTTAGAAGCTTGAAACCAAGCGCATACAACACAAAGGGCCTCAATGAGCTACTGGCCGCTCACTGGTGGCTCCAGCGCACGCGGTTCAGTCGCATCATTCACTCTGATGTGGTGTTCATGAAGTTGGGTGTTGAGGTGCATGTACTGCATTGTGACAGAAAGTCACTTTACAACATCTTACAAGCCCAAAGTGGATTTTGAAAAAAGTTTCCACGAGCGCATGTTTTGGCCGTCTCAGCCAACTGTCATGAAATATGAAAAGTAAACGTGTCTTCACTTTTCCTTCATAGCTTGACATTGGAAGGTCTTAGAAGCTTGAAACCAAGCGCATACAACACAAAGGGCCTCAATGAGCTACTGGCCGCTCACTGGTGGCTCCAGCGCACGCGGTTCAGTCTCATCATTCACTCTGATGTGGTGTTCATGAAGTTGGGTGTTGAGGTGCATGTACTGCATTGTGACAGAAAGTCACTTTACAACATCTTACAAGCCCAAAGTGGATTTTGAAAAAAGTTTCCACGAGCGCATGTTTTGGCCGTCTCAGCCAACTGTCATGAAATATGAAAAGTAAACGTGTCTTCACTTTTCCTTCATAGCTTGAAATTGGAAGGTCTTAGAAGCTTGAAACCAAGCGCATACAACACAAAGGGCCTCAATGAGCTACTGGCCGCTCACTGGTGGCTCCAGCGCACGCGGTTCAGTCGCATCATTCACTCTGATGTGGTGTTCATGAAGTTGGGTGTTGAGGTGCATGTACTGCATTGTGACAGAAAGTCACTTTACAACATCTTACAAGCCCAAAGTGGATTTTGAAAAAAGTTTCCACGAGCGCATGTTTTGGCCGTCTCAGCCAACTGTCATGAAATATGAAAAGTAAACGTGTCTTCACTTTTCCTTCATAGCTTGACATTGGAAGGTCTTAGAAGCTTGAAACCAAGCGCATACAACACAAAGGGCCTCAATGAGCTACTGGCCGCTCACTGGTGGCTCCAGCGCACGCGGTTCAGTCGCATCATTCACTCTGATGTGGTGTTCATGAAGTTGGGTGTTGAGGTGCATGTACTGCATTGTGACAGAAAGTCACTTTACAACATCTTACAAGCCCAAAGTGGATTTTGAAAAAAGTTTCCACGAGCGCATGTTTTGGCCGTCTCAGCCAACTGTCATGAAATATGAAAAGTAAACGTGTCTTCACTTTTCCTTCATAGCTTGACATTGGAAGGTCTTAGAAGCTTGAAACCAAGCGCATACAACACAAAGGGCCTCAATGAGCTACTGGCCGCTCACTGGTGGCTCCAGCGCACGCGGTTCAGTCGCATCATTCACTCTGATGTGGTGTTCATGAAGTTGGGTGTTGAGGTGCATGTACTGCATTGTGACAGAAAGTCACTTTACAACATCTTACAAGCCCAAAGTGGATTTTGAAAAAAGTTTCCACGAGCGCATGTTTTGGCCGTCTCAGCCAACTGTCATGAAATATGAAAAGTAAACGTGTCTTCACTTTTCCTTCATAGCTTGACATTGGAAGGTCTTAGAAGCTTGAAACCAAGCGCATACAACACAAAGGGCCTCAATGAGCTACTGGCCGCTCACTGGTGGCTCCAGCGCACGCGGTTCAGTCGCATCATTCACTCTGATGTGGTGTTCATGAAGTTGGGTGTTGAGGTGCATGTACTGCATTGTGACAGAAAGTCACTTTACAACATCTTACAAGCCCAAAGTGGATTTTGAAAAAAGTTTCCACGAGCGCATGTTTTGGCCGTCTCAGCCAACTGTCATGAAATATGAAAAGTAAATGTGTCTTCACTTTTCCTTCATAGCTTGAAATTGGAAGGTCTTAGAAGCTTGAAACCAAGCGCATACAACACAAAGGGCCTCAATGAGCTACTGGCCGCTCACTGGTGGCTCCAGCGCACGCGGTTCAGTCGCATCATTCACTCTGATGTGGTGTTCATGAAGTTGGGTGTTGAGGTGCATGTACTGCATTGTGACAGAAAGTCACTTTACAACATCTTACAAGCCCAAAGTGGATTTTGAAAAAAGTTTCCACGAGCGCATGTTTTGGCCGTCTCAGCCAACTGTCATGAAATATGAAAAGTAAACGTGTCTTCACTTTTCCTTCATAGCTTGAAATTGGAAGGTCTTAGAAGCTTGAAACCAAGCGCATACAACACAAAGGGCCTCAATGAGCTACTGGCCGCTCACTGGTGGCTCCAGCGCACGCGGTTCAGTCGCATCATTCACTCTGATGTGGTGTTCATGAAGTTGGGTGTTGAGGTGCATGTACTGCATTGTGACAGAAAGTCACTTTACAACATCTTACAAGCCCAAAGTGGATTTTGAAAAAAGTTTCCACGAGCGCATGTTTTGGCCGTCTCAGCCAACTGTCATGAAATATGAAAAGTAAACGTGTCTTCACTTTTCCTTCATAGCTTGAAATTGGAAGGTCTTAGAAGCTTGAAACCAAGCGCATACAACACAAAGGGCCTCAATGAGCTACTGGCCGCTCACTGGTGGCTCCAGCGCACGCGGTTCAGTCGCATCATTCACTCTGATGTGGTGTTCATGAAGTTGGGTGTTGAGGTGCATGTACTGCATTGTGACAGAAAGTCACTTTACAACATCTTACAAGCCCAAAGTGGATTTTGAAAAAAGTTTCCACGAGCGCATGTTTTGGCCGTCTCAGCCAACTGTCATGAAATATGAAAAGTAAACGTGTCTTCACTTTTCCTTCATAGCTTGACATTGGAAGGTCTTAGAAGCTTGAAACCAAGCGCATACAACACAAAGGGCCTCAATGAGCTACTGGCCGCTCACTGGTGGCTCCAGCGCACGCGGTTCAGTCGCATCATTCACTCTGATGTGGTGTTCATGAAGTTGGGTGTTGAGGTGCATGTACTGCATTGTGACAGAAAGTCACTTTACAACATCTTACAAGCCCAAAGTGGATTTTGAAAAAAGTTTCCACGAGCGCATGTTTTGGCCGTCTCAGCCAACTGTCATGAAATATGAAAAGTAAACGTGTCTTCACTTTTCCTTCATAGCTTGAAATTGGAAGGTCTTAGAAGCTTGAAACCAAGCGCATACAACACAAAGGGCCTCAATGAGCTACTGGCCGCTCACTGGTGGCTCCAGCGCACGCGGTTCAGTCGCATCATTCACTCTGATGTGGTGTTCATGAAGTTGGGTGTTGAGGTGCATGTACTGCATTGTGACAGAAAGTCACTTTACAACATCTTACAAGCCCAAAGTGGATTTTGAAAAAAGTTTCCACGAGCGCATGTTTTGGCCGTCTCAGCCAACTGTCATGAAATATGAAAAGTAAACGTGTCTTCACTTTTCCTTCATAGCTTGACATTGGAAGGTCTTAGAAGCTTGAAACCAAGCGCATACAACACAAAGGGCCTCAATGAGCTACTGGCCGCTCACTGGTGGCTCCAGCGCACGCGGTTCAGTCGCATCATTCACTCTGATGTGGTGTTCATGAAGTTGGGTGTTGAGGTGCATGTACTGCATTGTGACAGAAAGTCACTTTACAACATCTTACAAGCCCAAAGTGGATTTTGAAAAAAGTTTCCACGAGCGCATGTTTTGGCCGTCTCAGCCAACTGTCATGAAATATGAAAAGTAAACGTGTCTTCACTTTTCCTTCATAGCTTGAAATTGGAAGGTCTTAGAAGCTTGAAACCAAGCGCATACAACACAAAGGGCCTCAATGAGCTACTGGCCGCTCACTGGTGGCTCCAGCGCACGCGGTTCAGTCGCATCATTCACTCTGATGTGGTGTTCATGAAGTTGGGTGTTGAGGTGCATGTACTGCATTGTGACAGAAAGTCACTTTACAACATCTTACAAGCCCAAAGTGGATTTTGAAAAAAGTTTCCACGAGCGCATGTTTTGGCCGTCTCAGCCAACTGTCATGAAATATGAAAAGTAAACGTGTCTTCACTTTTCCTTCATAGCTTGACATTGGAAGGTCTTAGAAGCTTGAAACCAAGCGCATACAACACAAAGGGCCTCAATGAGCTACTGGCCGCTCACTGGTGGCTCCAGCGCACGCGGTTCAGTCGCATCATTCACTCTGATGTGGTGTTCATGAAGTTGGGTGTTGAGGTGCATGTACTGCATTGTGACAGAAAGTCACTTTACAACATCTTACAAGCCCAAAGTGGATTTTGAAAAAAGTTTCCACGAGCGCATGTTTTGGCCGTCTCAGCCAACTGTCATGAAATATGAAAAGTAAACGTGTCTTCACTTTTCCTTCATAGCTTGACATTGGAAGGTCTTAGAAGCTTGAAACCAAGCGCATACAACACAAAGGGCCTCAATGAGCTACTGGCCGCTCACTGGTGGCTCCAGCGCACGCGGTTCAGTCTCATCATTCACTCTGATGTGGTGTTCATGAAGTTGGGTGTTGAGGTGCATGTACTGCATTGTGACAGAAAGTCACTTTACAACATCTTACAAGCCCAAAGTGGATTTTGAAAAAAGTTTCCACGAGCGCATGTTTTGGCCGTCTCAGCCAACTGTCATGAAATATGAAAAGTAAACGTGTCTTCACTTTTCCTTCATAGCTTGAAATTGGAAGGTCTTAGAAGCTTGAAACCAAGCGCATACAACACAAAGGGCCTCAATGAGCTACTGGCCGCTCACTGGTGGCTCCAGCGCACGCGGTTCAGTCGCATCATTCACTCTGATGTGGTGTTCATGAAGTTGGGTGTTGAGGTGCATGTACTGCATTGTGACAGAAAGTCACTTTACAACATCTTACAAGCCCAAAGTGGATTTTGAAAAAAGTTTCCACGAGCGCATGTTTTGGCCGTCTCAGCCAACTGTCATGAAATATGAAAAGTAAACGTGTCTTCACTTTTCCTTCATAGCTTGACATTGGAAGGTCTTAGAAGCTTGAAACCAAGCGCATACAACACAAAGGGCCTCAATGAGCTACTGGCCGCTCACTGGTGGCTCCAGCGCACGCGGTTCAGTCGCATCATTCACTCTGATGTGGTGTTCATGAAGTTGGGTGTTGAGGTGCATGTACTGCATTGTGACAGAAAGTCACTTTACAACATCTTACAAGCCCAAAGTGGATTTTGAAAAAAGTTTCCACGAGCGCATGTTTTGGCCGTCTCAGCCAACTGTCATGAAATATGAAAAGTAAACGTGTCTTCACTTTTCCTTCATAGCTTGACATTGGAAGGTCTTAGAAGCTTGAAACCAAGCGCATACAACACAAAGGGCCTCAATGAGCTACTGGCCGCTCACTGGTGGCTCCAGCGCACGCGGTTCAGTCGCATCATTCACTCTGATGTGGTGTTCATGAAGTTGGGTGTTGAGGTGCATGTACTGCATTGTGACAGAAAGTCACTTTACAACATCTTACAAGCCCAAAGTGGATTTTGAAAAAAGTTTCCACGAGCGCATGTTTTGGCCGTCTCAGCCAACTGTCATGAAATATGAAAAGTAAACGTGTCTTCACTTTTCCTTCATAGCTTGACATTGGAAGGTCTTAGAAGCTTGAAACCAAGCGCATACAACACAAAGGGCCTCAATGAGCTACTGGCCGCTCACTGGTGGCTCCAGCGCACGCGGTTCAGTCGCATCATTCACTCTGATGTGGTGTTCATGAAGTTGGGTGTTGAGGTGCATGTACTGCATTGTGACAGAAAGTCACTTTACAACATCTTACAAGCCCAAAGTGGATTTTGAAAAAAGTTTCCACGAGCGCATGTTTTGGCCGTCTCAGCCAACTGTCATGAAATATGAAAAGTAAATGTGTCTTCACTTTTCCTTCATAGCTTGAAATTGGAAGGTCTTAGAAGCTTGAAACCAAGCGCATACAACACAAAGGGCCTCAATGAGCTACTGGCCGCTCACTGGTGGCTCCAGCGCACGCGGTTCAGTCGCATCATTCACTCTGATGTGGTGTTCATGAAGTTGGGTGTTGAGGTGCATGTACTGCATTGTGACAGAAAGTCACTTTACAACATCTTACAAGCCCAAAGTGGATTTTGAAAAAAGTTTCCACGAGCGCATGTTTTGGCCGTCTCAGCCAACTGTCATGAAATATGAAAAGTAAACGTGTCTTCACTTTTCCTTCATAGCTTGAAATTGGAAGGTCTTAGAAGCTTGAAACCAAGCGCATACAACACAAAGGGCCTCAATGAGCTACTGGCCGCTCACTGGTGGCTCCAGCGCACGCGGTTCAGTCGCATCATTCACTCTGATGTGGTGTTCATGAAGTTGGGTGTTGAGGTGCATGTACTGCATTGTGACAGAAAGTCACTTTACAACATCTTACAAGCCCAAAGTGGATTTTGAAAAAAGTTTCCACGAGCGCATGTTTTGGCCGTCTCAGCCAACTGTCATGAAATATGAAAAGTAAACGTGTCTTCACTTTTCCTTCATAGCTTGAAATTGGAAGGTCTTAGAAGCTTGAAACCAAGCGCATACAACACAAAGGGCCTCAATGAGCTACTGGCCGCTCACTGGTGGCTCCAGCGCACGCGGTTCAGTCGCATCATTCACTCTGATGTGGTGTTCATGAAGTTGGGTGTTGAGGTGCATGTACTGCATTGTGACAGAAAGTCACTTTACAACATCTTACAAGCCCAAAGTGGATTTTGAAAAAAGTTTCCACGAGCGCATGTTTTGGCCGTCTCAGCCAACTGTCATGAAATATGAAAAGTAAACGTGTCTTCACTTTTCCTTCATAGCTTGACATTGGAAGGTCTTAGAAGCTTGAAACCAAGCGCATACAACACAAAGGGCCTCAATGAGCTACTGGCCGCTCACTGGTGGCTCCAGCGCACGCGGTTCAGTCGCATCATTCACTCTGATGTGGTGTTCATGAAGTTGGGTGTTGAGGTGCATGTACTGCATTGTGACAGAAAGTCACTTTACAACATCTTACAAGCCCAAAGTGGATTTTGAAAAAAGTTTCCACGAGCGCATGTTTTGGCCGTCTCAGCCAACTGTCATGAAATATGAAAAGTAAACGTGTCTTCACTTTTCCTTCATAGCTTGACATTGGAAGGTCTTAGAAGCTTGAAACCAAGCGCATACAACACAAAGGGCCTCAATGAGCTACTGGCCGCTCACTGGTGGCTCCAGCGCACGCGGTTCAGTCTCATCATTCACTCTGATGTGGTGTTCATGAAGTTGGGTGTTGAGGTGCATGTACTGCATTGTGACAGAAAGTCACTTTACAACATCTTACAAGCCCAAAGTGGATTTTGAAAAAAGTTTCCACGAGCGCATGTTTTGGCCGTCTCAGCCAACTGTCATGAAATATGAAAAGTAAACGTGTCTTCACTTTTCCTTCATAGCTTGAAATTGGAAGGTCTTAGAAGCTTGAAACCAAGCGCATACAACACAAAGGGCCTCAATGAGCTACTGGCCGCTCACTGGTGGCTCCAGCGCACGCGGTTCAGTCGCATCATTCACTCTGATGTGGTGTTCATGAAGTTGGGTGTTGAGGTGCATGTACTGCATTGTGACAGAAAGTCACTTTACAACATCTTACAAGCCCAAAGTGGATTTTGAAAAAAGTTTCCACGAGCGCATGTTTTGGCCGTCTCAGCCAACTGTCATGAAATATGAAAAGTAAACGTGTCTTCACTTTTCCTTCATAGCTTGACATTGGAAGGTCTTAGAAGCTTGAAACCAAGCGCATACAACACAAAGGGCCTCAATGAGCTACTGGCCGCTCACTGGTGGCTCCAGCGCACGCGGTTCAGTCGCATCATTCACTCTGATGTGGTGTTCATGAAGTTGGGTGTTGAGGTGCATGTACTGCATTGTGACAGAAAGTCACTTTACAACATCTTACAAGCCCAAAGTGGATTTTGAAAAAAGTTTCCACGAGCGCATGTTTTGGCCGTCTCAGCCAACTGTCATGAAATATGAAAAGTAAACGTGTCTTCACTTTTCCTTCATAGCTTGACATTGGAAGGTCTTAGAAGCTTGAAACCAAGCGCATACAACACAAAGGGCCTCAATGAGCTACTGGCCGCTCACTGGTGGCTCCAGCGCACGCGGTTCAGTCGCATCATTCACTCTGATGTGGTGTTCATGAAGTTGGGTGTTGAGGTGCATGTACTGCATTGTGACAGAAAGTCACTTTACAACATCTTACAAGCCCAAAGTGGATTTTGAAAAAAGTTTCCACGAGCGCATGTTTTGGCCGTCTCAGCCAACTGTCATGAAATATGAAAAGTAAACGTGTCTTCACTTTTCCTTCATAGCTTGACATTGGAAGGTCTTAGAAGCTTGAAACCAAGCGCATACAACACAAAGGGCCTCAATGAGCTACTGGCCGCTCACTGGTGGCTCCAGCGCACGCGGTTCAGTCGCATCATTCACTCTGATGTGGTGTTCATGAAGTTGGGTGTTGAGGTGCATGTACTGCATTGTGACAGAAAGTCACTTTACAACATCTTACAAGCCCAAAGTGGATTTTGAAAAAAGTTTCCACGAGCGCATGTTTTGGCCGTCTCAGCCAACTGTCATGAAATATGAAAAGTAAATGTGTCTTCACTTTTCCTTCATAGCTTGAAATTGGAAGGTCTTAGAAGCTTGAAACCAAGCGCATACAACACAAAGGGCCTCAATGAGCTACTGGCCGCTCACTGGTGGCTCCAGCGCACGCGGTTCAGTCGCATCATTCACTCTGATGTGGTGTTCATGAAGTTGGGTGTTGAGGTGCATGTACTGCATTGTGACAGAAAGTCACTTTACAACATCTTACAAGCCCAAAGTGGATT